>NC_063045.1:14203995-14228347 GCF_018812025.1 Megalobrama amblycephala | reverse complement strand
AGTAGTATAAAATTCATAGCCTGTTTTTTCAAAAAATTAACATTCAAACCAAAATAGCTGACTTCCTGTTGGTCGGAGCTAATGAATGTAAATTAGAAAATTGTCCGGCTTGATGAGAACAATATGTGTACCGAGTTTGGTGACTGTAGGAAAAACTAACCCCCCCACTTTTGTCAAAAGGTGGCGCTACTGAGCCCCTCCACCACGCCCATTTCTATGGCTTTGTCCATGTCTACTGGTTGACAATATTGATGTGTGTGTCGAGTTTCATGCAATTTGAAGCATGTTAAGAGCCTCAAAAACACTCAAGAATATTATTACAGTTTGACCTGTTGCCATGGCAACAATATTTCAAATATCAAAAATCCTGTCATAGGTCTACATCTGCTGTGTATTGACATTACACTGATGAAGTTTGAAGCAAATCAGGTAAAAATAAGAGGGTGATCTCAAAGCATTTCAAAAAGTGATACACTTCCTGCTGCCAGTTGGTGGCGCTATAACTTTGACTCACAATAGTCACATCCATGTGATCAGACTACTACAACCAACACACTCGTGAAGTTTCATAAAGATCAATATATGTATGCAGACGTTATAACACATTTCCTGTTTCCTTGTTCTCGCCATAAATTCGTTGCCTCGCCACGGCCAAACCGTTTGAAATATCCAAAATCCGTCTGCAATTAAACAACTTCAATGTGTTAGCAACAAGTTAAAAAAAGCTTGGTGTAAATTGGATAAACCCTGTAGGAGTAGTAGTATAAAATTCATAGCCTGTTTTTTCAAAAAATTAACATTCAAACAAAAATAGCCGACTTCCTGTTGGTCGGAGCTAATGAATGTAAATTAGAAAATTGTCCGGCTTGATGAGAACAATATGTGTACCGAGTTTGGTGATTGTAGGAAAAACTAACCCCCCCACTTTTATCAAAAGGTGGCGCTACTGAGCCCCTCCACCACGCCCATTTCTATGGCTTTGTCCATGTCTACTGGTTGACAATATTGATGTGTGTGTCGAGTTTCATGCAATTTGAAGCATGTTAAGAGCCTCAAAAACACTCAAGAATATTATTACAGTTTGACCTGTTGCCATGGCAACAATATTTCAAATATCAAAAATCCTGTCATAGGTCTACATCTGCTGTGTATTGACATTACACTGATGAAGTTTGAAGCAAATCAGGTAAAAATAAGAGGGTGATCTCAAAGCATTTCAAAAAGTGATACACTTCCTGCTGCCAGTTGGTGGCGCTATAACTTTGACTCACAATAGTCACATCCATGTGATCAGACTACTATAACGAACACACTCGTGAAGTTTCATAAAGATCAATATATGTATGCAGACGTTATAACACATTTCCTGTTTCCTTTTTCTCGCCATAAATTCGTTGCCTCGCCACGGCCAAACCGTTCGAGATATCAAAAATCCCCTGGCAATTTTTAATCATCAGTGTCTTGACTTCATGCTGACCGAGTTTGGTGGCGATCGGATTAATCGTCCTAGGAGGAGTATATCAAATTCCAGAGCATGCGTTTTTCAAACAACCCTTAATAGCTGACTTCCTGTTGGCGTGGCGTTTAACTTAGAGTACGAAAGTTGTTCGGCCCGATGAGGTCTATATGTGTACCGAGTTTCATACTAATACGTGCAAGCGTGTTTAATATATGGACCAAATTTTCAGACTTTTTTCAAGGGGGCGCTGTCGAGCCCCCCTGCCACGCCTGGGTACCAGCCTCTCCGGCGTCCTAATGGCCGCGGATTCCAATGTGTGTGCAAATTTTCAAGAGTTTTTGAGCATGTTAAGGCCCCCAAAAAGCCCCGGAAGACGGAAAAAAAAAAAAAAAAAAAAAAAAAAAAATAATAATAATCCTTAGAAGAACAAGAGGGCCCTGCGCGAATTTTCGCTTGGGCCCTAAAAAGAAAAAAATAAAATAATAATCCTTAGAAGAACAAGAGGGCCCTTCGCCATTTCATTGGCTTGGGCCCTAATTAAAGCTGCAAGCAGCGTTGAGAGGGCCCTCGCACCCGGGCTCACCGCCACCTGTTGGCCTCAGGAAAACAGTGAACAGTGGGCGTCATGCATTTAAGTGAGTGAATACAGGAGCATTATGCCAAAGTCATTTCGAAATGGCACACTTCCTGCGGCCAACAGGTGGCGCTTTGACCGTAACTGAATTTTGCCATGTTGATGTCTTCAGGCCAGGACTATCATTGAACACGTGAAGTTTGAAGCAGATCGGACATTGTATGCCTGAGTTACAACAACTTCCTGTCTCTTTCGTGGCGTTAATCGCATACATTAGCACTCAGCCAAGTGCTGCATGATTTAACGTGTTTCTAGCATGTCTGGTACTTCGTGGCATGATGAAATGTGAATCTGGTAGTGAACTACAGTATAAAGCATGCCACTTCCTGTTGCCAGCAGGTGGCGCTATGACTAACTGAATATTATCATATAGACGTCTTTAGGTTAGGACTCTTATCACACATGTGAAGTTTGGAGCAGATCGGACATAGTATGCCTGAGTTACAACAGTTTCCTCTTTCATGGCGAAACATCAGACTTTGTCAGGCCGCCACGGACACGCCCTTCACCGAAAACTCAAGATCTTTGATATTTATCATCGCTAAGGTCTTAAGATTAGACTGACAACATATGATGTTGATCTGGTTAAATCTCCATGAGGAGTTAATCACAGTGTAAAACATGTCATTTCCTGTTGCCCCCAGGTGGCGCTATGACTGTAACTGAATATTGTTATGAAGATGTCTTCAGGTCAGGACTCTAATAAAGCATGTGAAGTTTGGGGCAGATCCGACATTGTTTGTCTGAGTTACAACAACTTCCTTTTTCATGGCGAAAACATCAAACTTTGTCAGGCTGCCACGGACACGCCCTTCAGCGAAAACTCTAGATCTTCGCAATTTAACGTCACAAAGGCCTTTAGATTAGACTGGCCAAAAATGACATTGATCTGATTAAATCTCTAGGAGGACTTCGTTAAAGTACAATGTCTGGAAAATGCAAAAAACGGTGAATTAATTCAAAATATCTGACTTCCTGTTTGGTTTCGGATTTCGCTCCAAGAGAATTTTTTGTAGGTACTGGGCTGATAAATGTGTGTACCGAATTTCAAACCCCTAGTGTTATGTAGCGAGCGGGGCTGTACGTTAGATGGCGCTATCGAGCCATTTTGCCACGCCCAATTCCGAAACCCATAACAGACGTAAATTTTCACCACTTCTGACGCGTGTGCACAGTTTTGTGAGTTTTCGAGCACGTTTAGACCCTCTAAAAAACGATTCACTTTGGAGAAGAAGAAGAAGAAGAAGAAGAAGAAGAATAACAAACGGAGCAATTCCAATAGGGTCCTCACACCATCGGTGCTCGGGCCCTAATAATAATAATAATAATAATAATAATAATAATAATAAACGGAGCAATTCCAATAGGGTCCTCACACCATCGGTGCTCGGGCCCTAAATATAGCTGCGAGCAGCGATGGCGGGCCCAAGCCCAGTGGCACCGCCACCCCGGTGGCTTCAGGGCAACTGTGCACAGCGGGCAATAGGCACTTAAAACGGTTAAACATCAAAGGACTATGTCAAATTCACTCCACATTTACTGCACTACAAGGTGCCGCTATAGAGCCCCTCCTCCCTGCCCATTTTCAAAGGATTACATGTGCCAAGTTTTAACATTATTCTGATGAATTTTGAAGCAAATCAGGTAAAAATAAGAGGGTGATCTCAATGTATGCTGAAAGTGACACATTTTCTGCTTCCAGTTGGTGGCGCTATGACTTTGAATCACAATAGTCACATCCATGTGATCAGCCTTGTACAACGAAGACTAAGCCGAAGTTTCATCAAAATCAATCAATGTATGCAGAAGTTATAACACTTTGTTTCCCTTTTCTTGCCATAAATTCGTTGCCTCACCACGGCCAAACCGTTTGAGATATCCAAAATCCGTTTGCAATTAAACAACTTCAATGTGTTAGCAACAAGTTAAAAAAAGCTTGGTGTAAATTGGATAAACCCTGTAGGAGTAGTAGTATAAAATTCATAGCCTGTTTTTTCAAAAAATTAACATTCAAACCAAAATAGCTGACTTCCTGTTGGTCGGAGCTAATGAATGTAAATTAGAAAATTGTCCGGCTTGATGAGAACAATATGTGTACCGAGTTTGGTGACTGTAGGAAAAACTAACCCCCCCACTTTTGTCAAAAGGTGGCGCTACTGAGCCCCTCCACCACGCCCATTTCTATGGCTTTGTCCATGTCTACTGGTTGACAATATTGATGTGTGTGTCGAGTTTCATGCAATTTGAAGCATGTTAAGAGCCTCAAAAACACTCAAGAATATTATTACAGTTTGACCTGTTGCCATGGCAACAATATTTCAAATATCAAAAATCCTGTCATAGGTCTACATCTGCTGTGTATTGACATTACACTGATAAAGTTTGAAGCAAATCAGGTAAAAATAAGAGGGTGATCTCAAAACATTTCAAAAAGTGATACACTTCCTGCTGCCAGTTGGTGGCGCTATAACTTTGACTCACAATAGTCACATCCATGTGATCAGACTCCTATAACGAACACACTCGTGAAGTTTCATAAAGATCAATATATGTATGCAGACGTTATAACACATTTCCTGTTTCCTTTTTCTCGCCATAAATTCATTGCCTCGCCACGGCCAAACCGTTCGAGATATCAAAAATCCCCTGGCAATTTTTAAGCATCAGTGTCTTGACTTCATGCTGACCGAGTTTGGTGGCGATCGGATTAATCGCCTAGGAGGAGTATATCAAATTCCAGAGCATGCGTTTTTCAAACAACCCTTAATAGCTGACTTCCTGTTGGGGTGGCGTTTAACTTAGAACACGAAAGTTGTTCGGCCCGATGAGGTCTATATGTGTACCGAGTTTCATACTAATACATGCAAGTGTGTTCAATATATGGACGAAGTTTTCGGACTTTTTTCAAGGGGGCGCTGTCGAGCCCCCCTGCCACGCCCGGGTACCAGCCTCTGCGGCGTCCTAATGGCCGCAGATTCCAATGTGTGTGCCAATTTTCAGGAGTTTTTGAGCATGTTAAGGCCCCCAAAAAGCCCCGGAAGACGGAAAAAAAATAAAAAAATAATAATAAATATAGCTGCGAGCAGCGATGGCGGGCCCAAGCCCGGTGGCACCGCCACCCCGGTGGCTTCAGGGCAACTGTGCACAGCGGGCAATAGGCACTTAAAACGGTTAAACATCAAAGGACTATGTCAAATTCACTCCACATTTACTGCACTACAAGGTGCCACTATAGAGCCCCTCCTCCCTGCCCATTTTCAAAGGATTACATGTGCCAAGTTTTAACATTATTCTGATGAATTTTGAAGCAAATCAGGTAAAAATAAGAGGGTCATCTCAATGTATGCTGAAAGTGACACATTTTCTGCTTCCAGTTGGTGGCGCTATGACTTTGAATCACAATAGTCACATCCATGTGATCAGCCTTGTACAACGAAGACTAAGCCGAAGTTTCATCAAAATCAATTAATGTATGCAGAAGTTATAACACTTTGTTTCCCTTTTCTTGCCATAAATTCGTTGCCTCGCCACGGCCAAACCGTTTGAGATATCCAAAATCCGTTTGCAATTAAACAACTTCAATGTGTTAGCAACAAGTTAAAAAAAGCTTGGTGTAAATTGGATAAACCCTGTAGGAGTAGTAGTATAAAATTCATAGCCTGTTTTTTCAAAAAATTAACATTCAAACCAAAATAGCTGACTTCCTGTTGGTCGGAGCTAATGAATGTAAATTAGAAAATTGTCCGGCTTGATGAGAACAATATGTGTACCAAGTTTGGTGACTGTAGGAAAAACAAACCCCCCCACTTTTGTCAAAAGGTGGCGCTACTGAGCCCCTCCACCACGCCCATTTCTATGGCTTTGTCCATGTCTACTGGTTGACAATATTGATGTGTGTGTCGAGTTTCATGCAATTTGAAGCATGTTAAGAGCCTCAAAAACACTCAAGAATATTATTACAGTTTGACCTGTTGCCATGGCAACAATATTTCAAATATCAAAAATCCTGTCATAGGTCTACATCTGCTGTGTATTGACATTACACTGATGAAGTTTGAAGCAAATCAGGTAAAATAAGAGGGTGATCTCAAAACATTTCAAAAAGTGATACACTTCCTGCTGCCAGTTGGTGGCGCTATAACTTTGACTCACAATAGTCACATACATGTGATCAGACTCCTATAACGAACACACTTGTGAAGTTTCATAAAGATCAATATATGTATGCAGACGTTATAACACATTTCCTGTTTCCTTTTTCTCGCCATAAATTCGTTGCCTCGCCACGGACAAACCGTTCGAGATATCAAAAATCCCCTGGCAATTTTTAATCATCAGTGTCTTGACTTCATGCTGACCGAGTTTGGTGGCGATCGGATTAATCGTCTAGGAGGAGTATATCAAATTCCAGAGCATGCGTTTTTCAAACAACCCTTAATAGCTGACTTCCTGTTGGCGTGACGTTTAACTTAGAGCACGAAAGTTGTTCGGCCCGATGAGGTCTATATGTGTACCGAGTTTCAGACTAATACGTGCAAGCGTGTTTAATATATGGACCAAATTTTCAGACCTTTTTCAAGGGGGCGCTGTTGAGCCCCCCTGCCACGCCCGGGTACCAGCTTCTGCCCGGCCCTGTTGGCCGCGGATTCCAATGTGTGTGCCAATTTTCAAGAGTTTTTGAGCATGTTAAGGCCCCCAAAAAGCCCCGGAAGACGGAAAAAAAAAAAAAAATAAAAAAATAAATAAATAAATAAATAATAATAATAATCCTTAGAAAAACAAGAGGGCCCTGCGCGAATTTTCGCTTGGGCCCTAATAAATATAGCTGCGAGCAGCGATGACGGGCCAAAGCCCGGTGGCACCGCCACCCCTGTGGCTTCAGGGCAACTGTGCATGGCGGGCAATGGGCATTTAAAACAGTTAAGCATAAAAGGACTATGTCAAATTCACTCCACATTTACTGCACTACAAGGTAGCGCTATAGAGCCCCTCCTCCCTGCCCGTTTCTAAGGCTTTGCCCATGTCTACTGGCTAACAATCCTGATGTGTGTGTGGAGTTTCAAACAATTTGAAGCATGCTAAGAGTCTCAAAAGCATTCAAAACCAATATAAAAGTTTGATGCGTTGCCAAGGCAACTGTGTTTGAGATATCACAATTCTTTTCAACGGTCTACATCTGACATGTTTTGATATTATTTAAATGAAGTTTGAAACAAATGGTGTAAAAATAAGATGGTGATCTCAAATCATGCTGAAAGTAACACATTTCTTGCTGCCAGTTGGTGGCGCTATAACTTTGACTCAGAATACTCACATCTATGTGATCAGCCTTGTACAACGAACACACAGCAGAAGATTCATCAAAATCAATTAATGTATGCAGAAGTTATAACACTTTGTTTCCCTTTTCTTGCTATAAATTCGTTGCCTCGCCACGGCCAAACCATTTGAGATATCCAAAATCCGTTTGCAATTAAACAACTTCAGTGTATTAGCACCAAGTTAAAAAAGTTTGGTGTAAATTGTATAAACCCTGTTGGAGTAGTAGTATTAAATTCAAGGCCTGTTTTTTCAAAAAATTTACATTCAAACCAAAATAGCTGACTTCCTGTTTGTCAGAGCTAATGAATGTAAATTAGAAAATTGTCCGGCTTGATGAGAACAATAAGTGTACCGAGTTTGGTTACTGTAGGAAAAACGAACCCCCCCACTTTTGTCAAAAGGTGGCGCTACTGAGCCCCTTCACCACGCCCATTTCTATGGCTTTGTCCATGTGTACTGGTTGACAATATTGATGTGTGTGTCGAGTTTCATCCAATTTCAAGCTTGTTAAGAGCCTCAAAAACACTCAAGAATATTATTAAAGTTTGACGTGTTGCCATGGCAACAATAATAAAAAAAAATCAAGAATCCCTTCACAGGTCTACATCTGCTGAGTATTGACATTGCACTAATGAAGTTTGAAGCAAATCAGGTAAACATAACAGAGTGAACTCAAAGCATTTTTAAAAGTGATACACTTTCTGCTGCCAGTTGGTGGTGCTATAACTTTGACTCACAATAGCCACATCCATGTAATTGGACTACTACAACCAACACACTCGTGAAGTTTCATAAAGATCAATCAATGTATGCAGAAGTTATAACACACGTCCTGTTTCCCTTTTCTCGCCATAAATTCGTTGCCTCGATACGGCCAAACCGTTTCAGATATCAAAAATCCGCTGGCAATTTTTTTTTATCATCAATGTCTTGTCTTCATGCTGACCGAGTTTGGTGGCAATCGGATTAATCGCCTAGGAGGAGTATATAAAATTCCAGAGTATGCGTTTTTCAAACAATCCGTAATAGCTGACTTCCTGTTGAGGTGACGTATAACTTTGAGTACGAAAGTTGTTCGGCCCGATGAGGTCTATATGTGTACCGAGTTTTATACTTCTATGTGCAAGTGTGTTTGATATATGGACAAAGTTTTCTGACCCAATTCAAGGGGGCGCTGTCGAGCCCCCCTGCCACGCCCGGGTACCAGCTTCTAGCCGGCTGTAATGGCCGCGGATTCTGACCCGTGTGCAAAATTTCAAGAGTTTTTGAGCATGTTAAGGGCCCCAAAAACCCCAAAAACATAGAAAAAAATAATAATAATAATAATAATCCTAAAGAAAACAATAGGGCCTTCAGCCCCTTGGGCTTTGGCCCTAATAATCCTTAGGGGATCAAGAGGGCCCTGCGCGAATTTTCGCTTGGGCCCTAATAATAATAATAATAATAATAATAATAATAATAATAAACGGAGCAATTCCAATAGGGTCCTCACACCATCGGTGCTCGGGCCCTAAAAATGGCAGATGGAGTGATAATTGACATGATCCATGATTACATGATATTTTTAGTGATATTTAGGGCCCGAGCACCGATGGTGTGAGGACCCTATTGGAATTGCTCAGCCAATTATTCTTCTTCTCCAAAATGAATCGCATTTTTGAGGGCCTAAACGTTCTCAAAAACTCATGAAACTTTGCACACGTGTCAGAAGTGGTGAAAATTTACATCTGATATGGGTTTCAGAATTAGGTGTGGCAAAACGGCTCGATAGCGCCACCTACAAAATTTCAATTAAGCGCCCTTCGTGCTATGTTTCACGTACAGTTATGAAATTCGGTAGACAGATGTAACAGCCCAATACCTACAAAAAAGTCCCTGGGTGCAAAGTTTGTAAACCCAACAGGAAGTGAGATATTTTGAATTTTCTCTACAAAATTTTGGCAGTTTTTGCCATTTTCACATGTTGTACTTTGACGAACTCCTCCTAGAGCTTTTATCAGATCAACATCATATTTGGTCAGTATAATCTAAAGGCCTTTGAGACGTTAAATTGCGAAGATCTAGAGTTTTCGCTGAAAGGCGTGTCCGTGGCGGCCTGGCAAAGTTCGATGTTTCGCCATTAAACAGGAAGTTGTTGTAACTCGGGTATACAATGTCTGATCTGCCCCAAACTTCACATGTTTTATTAGAGTCCTGACCTGAAGACATCTATATGACAATATTCAGTTACAGTCATAGCGCCACCTGGGGGCAACAGGAAATGACGTTTTACACTGTGATTAACTCCTCATAGAGATTAAACCAGATCAACATCATATATGGCCAGTCTAATCTTAAGGCCTTGGAGATGTTAAATATCAAAGATCTTGAGTTTTCGTTGAAGGGCGTGTCCGTGGTGGACTGACAAAGTCTGATGTTTCGCCATGAATGATGAAGCTGTTGTAACTCAAGCATACAATGTCTGATCTGCCCCAAACTTCACATGTGTGATAAGAGTCCTGGCCTAAAGACATCTATATGACAATATTCAGTTAGCCATAGCGCCACCTGCTGGCAACAGGAAATGGCATGCTTTGTACTGTAATTCACTACCAGATTCACATTTCATGATGCCACGAAGTACCAAACATGCTAGAAACACGTTAAATTATGCAACACTTGGCTGAGTGCTAATGTTTGCAAATAATGCCACGAAAGATACAGGAAGTTGTTGTAACCCAGGCATACAATGTCCGATCTGTTTCAAACTTCACATGTTCGATGATAGTCCTTGCCTGAAGACATCAACATGGCAATATTCAGTGACAGTCAAAGCGCCACCTGTTGGCCACAGGAAGTGTGGCATTTCGAAATGACTTTGGCATAATTCTCCTGTATTCACTCGCTTACATGCATGTCGCCCACTGTTCACTGTTTTCCTAAGGCCAATGGGTGGCAGTGAGCCCGGGTGCGAGGGCCCTTTCATCGCTGCTTGCAGCTTTAATTCGCTATTGTTCTTGCTTGAAAAAAAGATTGAACTGTCATTCAATTGTTCATTAACAGCTGAATTTGTATCAGATGTTGCACTACAAATAGCTGTCACTGAGAATACTTATTTCTGTGAATAACTATGAAATGGATGTGTAGTTTGCATCAATTGTAAGGTTTTCAAACATAGTTTTGAATGGATTTGGATGGATCTTTGTGATCTCTCTTTGTTTCACCCATTTCTGCTAAGGTCCCGAGGAATTTTTATGGCGGGTCTGTGGCCAACCTTAGGAAGTAGTCTCTAGATGGGTGAAGGGCAGAAACTGCCTGTGGACCAATGAGAAGTCCTGTCCTTTCCAGACTTGGTACAAGAGGTCTTCCTCTTGCCCTCAAAGAGAGGTCTGGATGTTGTCCTTACATCTTTATCTGATGGCGTTGGACAGTTTGTTTGTGTTAGGCCACCAAGATCCAATCAAAATGTAGCAAACCTTTGTCCGCTGTTACGGACAGAGAGGGGCCCGGCCGTAAACTGGGCCCTGGAATGTGCTGTTCACTACATCCCCCCTGATTGGCTTGATCGAGGACCTGAAGTCTTTGATCTGGGCGATGCACAGAAAAGGAACAGTGGGAACAAAATACACACACACCTCACCTCCTCCGTCTGACCAATGGCATTGGAAATAAAATTTGGCTCGATACATAGACATAGAGTTAAATGAGCTAAATGGAATGTCTGTTAAAATAATTTCTAAACAGGTTAGAAGCATTCTAGAGAAGGTACCTAATGTGTGGATGAAAATCTCTAAAGAGTATTACGAGTGAGAGTAAACATTAAAAAAAAAAATGGTTAAGCAGATTTAGCAGGAAACCAGTTCTTTAAATGGACTGACATAATTTGGTATGGCACTTTTCAAGCTGTAAACTAAGTAGACCTGCTTTGTTTAAATAGTTCCTTGCATTGCCTGATTACAAGAATCCTCAACTATTTCACCTGGTACCACAAATGACAAGACTGTATCTATTGTATCAAAGCTCACAAGTAATAACTGCACTAATATACAGACTAATTAATGGGCGTAGTCATGTTGTATGACATCCATTATCTTGGCTACCCTAGATGGTGCAGGTCCATTTTTGCCATCTACTGTGACTGCAACTACTCTGTCCTATATTTCGAATTCATCAAGAATATCTCCTATCTCTTCTGCTACAGTTTTCCCTGTCTGGGATGTGTATACTGCCCTTGTGTGTAGGACCTTCTCTTTCATGGAGCCCTATCTCACATAGTGGACTGACATTGTCAGATAGTGGTCTTGTGCAATGCTGGTCCAGCCATCAGCAGTCACAGCCATATGCCTCACATCTTGTAACTCTTTCTTGATGTTTTCTTTTTCTACAGCATACCATGCAGGTATGAGGGTATTTGAGAGCATGTCTTGGCTGGGGGACTGATATCTGGGGTTTAAAGGGATAGTCCACCCAAAAATGAAAATTCTGTCATCATTTACTCACCCTCAAGTAGTTACAAACCTGTTTGAATTTCACTGTTCTTCTGAACACAAAGGAAGATATTTGGAAGAATGTAAGTAACCAAACAGATCTCGCCCCCCATTGACTACCATAGTAGGAAAAATAATTACTATGGTAGTCAATGGGGGCGAGATCTGTTTGGTTCTGACATTCTTCCAAATATCTTACTAATTGGCTTGTCATATTGCTGAAATAATGTACTAGCAAACCTTATTTAGCATTACATATAGATAGAATAATTACTTGCATACTGTAACGTTACCGTTATATTATCATACTAGCTATTTATTACTTATAGAAATAGTGCAACGTCATATATTTACATTACATGTATTGCAAAATACGTAATGTTTTGAGGACCAAGTTTGTAGTCAAAGTATGGGCAGGCCATAGTCAATGTAAATCATATTGTTGATGTTTCGTCTGTACCAGTGAATGTGCCATAACTGTTTATCCGCCTTACTAGCCTGCGCATTCACGGCAGGCTCCGTTAGTAGTCATTACCCTGGGGCATGTGTCAAAAAGTGATTTATGGCCCCTTTGATTGATGACTTGACAGGTGTGACCTTTTGTCCTTCCGTTTCCGGACTGTGTTTATGACGGGAAGTGTGACCTTATGCCCTTCCGTTTCCGGACTTTGTTTATAGCAGGAAGTGTGACCATCTGTTTCTGGACTGTGTTTATGAGTGTCATATGTTTTTATGTTCAGGAAGTGGAATGGTGTTTATACAGGTGTGGTGGGCAATCTGATGATTGCATTGGATGTGAAATGGTGTGGGAATGTTTATAACAGGCAGTGGGAATTTGATGATTGAACGTATGAACTTTGACACGATGATATCCGCATTCCGGCACATGTCTGTAAATATAACAATACAAACAAGATTTATAAATTAGAAGCGCTGTTGTTAAATGAATCACATGAAAGTGTTTATATGAAACAGTATTAAAGAAAGCATTGAAAAAGAGACTATAGTCTCAATATGACTTCTCCTTAAATAAAGGAATAATAAAATATGAAATAGTCTTTATATGAAATAAGATGAAATCAACTGAAATTATTATTATTAAACCTTTATTTAACCAGGAAATAAAACTCTTGAGATATAAAATCTCTTTTACAAGAGGGCCAAGAGGCAGTACATTTAGTTCAACATATAGCAAATACAATAATTTACCAAAATACACAAAATCACTCAAAAACAATTACAATCAAATGACTCAGAAACTAGATCCTTTAAAATACCCTTAAAATCATTTAGTGATACCAACCCTTTTAAACGTAAAAGAAATAGAAATTATATGAAAAAAGTATTTTGAAAGCTTTGAGAAGTTTGTTTTCCAGCTTAAAACAGTACTGATGTTAAATAATGCAGTTGAAATATCAATTTTATCAATTAAGATAAAATAATGTTTTTGAAGCTTTAAGAGATTTTTAACTTTAAGAAAAGTATGACGATAAATGAAACATATGAAAGGGTTTATATGAAACAGTATTAAAGCATATGAAATAGTGTTTATATGAAATCAACTGAAATTATTATTATTAAACCTTTATTTAACCAGGAAATAAAACTCTTGAGATATAAAATCTCTTTTACAAGAGGGCCAAGAGGCAGTACATTTAGTTCAACATATAGCAAATACAATAATTTACAGAAATACATAAAATCACTCAAAACAATTACAATCAAATGACTCAGAAACTAGATCCTTTAAAATACACTTAAAATCATTTAGTGATACCAACTCTTTTAAATGTAAAATAAATAGAAATTATTTGAAAAAATATATGTATTTTGAAAGCTTTAAGAAGTTTGTTTTCCACCTTAAAAAAGTACTGATGTTAAATAACGCAGTTGAAATTTTATGAATTAAGATAAAATAATATTTTTGAAGCTTTAAGATATTTTTAACTTTAAGAAAAGTATGATGATAAATGAAACATATGAAAGGGTTTATATGAAACCGTATTAAATAGTACTGATGTTAAGTAACGCAGTTGAAATAGTAATTTTATGTAATAAGCTGAAATAGTATTTTTAAGGGAACTTACTAGTTGAGTTGAGATGCATGCAGTCCATTTGCTAAACTGAAAATGAGTTTGTTTCCCATATTGCTGTGGGCCGGTCCAACTCTGTCTGCGGATGTGATTGGTTTGCAGTGTGTCAAACTATTAAAAGTGAGTTAGGGTGGATATAACACCTCCTATGGTTTATTATCGAGGGATGAAAGCTAAATCTTCCTTCCTTCCTTCCTTCCTTCCTTCCTTCCTTCCTTCCTTCCTGGCTCCCCTGACACTGACAACCTGGGAGACCCCCCAAAAATGACACCTCATTTCTGAGGCCTACTGAAGATATTCCATTTGTTTTATTTTGTTTTTATTAAGACTTTTACTCTCTTTTTCTATTGCATTGCATATTTGTAGTTTACATGACAGAGATCTTACCAAACATTTTAATCTTACAGTTTTTAAAATGTTTACACACTAAAAGTGTTACTCTAGGCCTGCTCAATGAATCTTGTCAATACCTTCTCTCTATGTTCCATAAGAGATATTGTGGTCATGTCCAGACATGTAGGGGTTTCCATGTTTCCACATTTCAAGTAATAAATAGTTCAAATAAATAAATATATTTTATAAGCTGTTTCGCTCATGAGACAAATTTCGCTCACTTAGCACAAACACACACACACAATTGGTTCTATATAAAGGAATTTCTCTCTAGTTTAAATTAAATGAATATAAATAAAATATATAAGACAATGAATAATAACAAATATGGTACTAACATTTATTTAAACCATTTTAGTTATAGTTTTACCTAAATTAATCATATAAACATATTTTATAAACATATAAATATGAAAACAACTTACATTTTCAGAGAGCTGACAAAGTAGTCCTTTATGCAAAGATAAAAAATAAAATAAAATAAAATAAAATAAAATAAAAGTGAAATAAATAGTTGTATCATAAACAAGACACTCCCAGATCCTCCCATGCAGGGATAAACACCAGTGTGAAATGATGCTTCAGACCCTCACATGGACGGGTGGAGTCAGACTACATGAGCCTCTGTGTCACAGCATATGTTAAGACCGCCAACTCCTTTCCAGTGAATGTTTTTGTACTAAATTTATTTCAAAGCACAATCTTAAATATGATCTTTTAATTGTAAAAGGTTGTTTAAATCCAGTCTTTAAAGTTTTAATTGAATTCAAATATTCTTCCTAGAAGTCTGCTGTATAAAGATAACAACTGACGAACGATGGTAATAACGATTTGCTTAAATTTTACCTAAAGTATTATTTTTATTTTTATTAATCAAGAACTGTAAAATGTTGAAATCATAAACCTGTACTTAGTTGTCTTAGATCTTATTTCTCAAAGATTGAAACAGTATTTTCGTCCATGCAACACACAAAGTTTTTGAAAAATCTGTATGTTTTTAAGATAAACTGTGAATGTTTAATTCGATTTTTAAAAATCCAAATGTGAAGGTGTCTGTGTGTTTGATGCCTCACAACTCTCACGTAACCTCGAACGAGGGCTTAACATTGCTCTTGTTTAGCTTAAGTTGTATCTTTAAGAAATTCACACATATTCAAACAGAGACCAGGTGTTCCTCTGTGCTGTTCCCATGAAAAAATTTGTCTTGAGTGAATATTTAATTTTACTCGTCTTAATTCGAAGCATTATATTATTTTAAACTTCAAATAAAAAAAGTGGTCATATGTTGTCATATTCTTATGGTGTGCCTGAACTCAGCATCTGACATAAGTGCAATACTAGATCATGGCTACTGCAAAATAAGTTACATTCAAAAATTAACTTTCACTGTTGTTAATTTCACTCAATCCATCCCTGTTCACATTACTAAAAAAACAAAACAAAAAAAACATGCAACTACATGAACTTAATTTAACTGAGTTGTTTTTACTAAAAATGAATATTGTCAGGTTTACTTAATAAGTGTTTGTTCAGTCAACTTAACATTGCTGAGTGAAACACACAAATTAATGTAGACATAACTAACTGGGCAGTGGATCCATAGTTCCCGGCATGCTTTGCAAGGGTCTGCATTAGGAGAGAAAATTTTCCATTTTTCAGTAAAGGGAAATATGTTGGCTGTTTATGATAGTGTTTAATGCTCAGTTATTTTGGACATTTAGAGAAGTTTCTGTAATGTTTTTGAATTTTGTGGATACCATTATGCAGAAGAGTGTCGCCTGTGTTTAGGATGTGTGCACTTGTATATGCATGTTTAGGATGGAATTCTTGCTCGCAGTTCAAACGAGTTTGATCAATGAGTTAATTTTGGGTGCGTTTTGTATAAAAAACAGGTAACTCACCTTACACAATAAATTCACCTTACACAATAAACATGACATAACAATAAACTGCACATATATATTATGTAACTGACAAATTCAAATGATTTGTATTTACGTTATGTCACCTTTAAATTGTTATTTGTACAAATTACTCAATATAGTTGCGACACTTTATTTTTATTTATTTATTTTATTTTTGTAAGTAAAACCAGCAGTTCAGTTTTTGAATGAGGTCTTTATCAGTGTGGAAACATACCCTTTACTGAAAATATACAAAGATGTATAATATCGGTTATCTACTCAAAAATAGATGTAGAATTTTAAAAATGTTGATGCGACAGTTTGTCTGTTGGTCGCAGTGATGACTCTAGCAGGAAGAATGCCCTTTGACACCCAACGCTTTTGAAGGGTGTTAAACACCCTACAAGGTAGTCATTCATTTCAGTTGTTTATTTATTTATTTTTCAACTGAGTGAATTCACACATGTGAGGTCTTTCAGAAGAGTTCCTGAGAGAAAATTTAATTGTGCTTAAAAACCAAACATTAGGCCAAATCACTACCTGGCATGTTCGCATTAGACCCTGATGTACAGCGATAGAATATTATATTATATATATATATATATATATATATATATATATATACTGTTAAATACTAGTGTATGATGTCTGTTAAATATGTTTATTTGTGTTTAAAAACCTTACATTTAAAATTACATTTCAAGGTGACACAGGTCACACAAAGCCATCTGATTTTACTTTTCTTATTTCTACAAAGTTTCAATTCCTAGTAAATATTAATTAAACATATGATAAAACAAGATGATAATGTTGATAAATATGTTTTTAAAGAAATAGGGATTACCATATTCCAAACAGTTCCTCATATAATGACACCATTAAGGAAGCTCGACACATCTACTGTCTCTGTCTGTGTGTGTGTGTGTGTGTGTGTGTGTGTGTGTGTGTGTGTGTGTGTGTGTGTGTGTGTGTGTGTGTGTGTGTGTGTGTGTGTGAATGGACATGCTGGCCAGATGAACTGCCGCTGTCCATGAGTAGCTAGATTTACCCCAAATCAAATATTGTATTACACTTTTTCTTTATACCTGTGTTCTGACAAAATGTCATTAATTAGTGCTTTTTGTTTTATAAAATGTTCACACTACTTTTATCAGCCTGATAAATATGGAGTTAATACATGATGAAACAAGAGAATCATACTACCAAGTTCTTTTGACACAATGTTTTTAAGAATAAAACACAACTAAACCAGATAGCACGTCATTTTTCTTTTTGACAAACCCCCATTTCAGATGCAACCGTGAAGTGGAATAGGTCTTATTCTCAAAGTTTTGGAATTGATGAAAACATGCGATACAGGTATCTGGCTAAAACCTCGTACTAAACAAAGAAGGGAATATGCCTCAGCATGTATAATACAATATTTTTACACAAAGTATCATGGTTTCAGACCATTTTTAAAAGGTTTTAGTACGATGTCTACATTTGGTCTCTTTGTAGTTTTTAGATGAAGACTACTCTTTGAGCATGGTAAAACATGCATAGGCATTAATGAACAAATACAGCATAAGAAAATTGAATGGCAGTCCTTATACATTAGACACCTTATACATTTTGTTTTGTTTACATATATGACTTTTACACAAGTTACAAATTACAAGTCAATGATGTCACGGACATACAATTTGACATGTTTGTCTTAATAACTTGTTCTTCATTAAGAAAACCAAAATGTTTTAACATATCGTAATTTCAATAGTTAGCCAGCAAATGCAAGTGAACTGTTTATTACTGAGATCATTTAAAGTTATATGTGAAACAAGCTCTGTCACATCAGAGTTGAATTCTAGTTGAACATTGTTATTTCCCCCACATGTTTAACAATGCAAGTGTTCTTGGTCACAAAGTTCTTATTGTAGCATACTGGCTCTGAACCCAGACCAAATATTAGCATGTAACAGTTTGCAGACATTTGTGTTTTTTATGTTTCTTTGATTTTGTTTACATTTTTCTGAAACACACTGTTTTACCACGGGTTCATTTTTAACATCACCATTCTTCTTTCGTCTGTAATTGTTTTCCTTTATCGTTTTACCCATTCCGTTTCCTAGAATCTGTTGTAATGTTAGTGAACTTTAGGTGTTCTCTGCATCTCTTTGTTCGTAGCATTTGGTTGATTTAATAAAATGACGGTTTAAATCATCGTCTTGGGTCATTTTACATACTATGTTATATTTTGGGTAATAGAATGCAGAGCAAAGAAAGAAGACATTTTATTTTGAAAAACATTAAAATAAGGCATTATCGATGTGTAGTGTTTTATACAATATGTAGGCCCTACATTGTGTTTAAATTTTAGTTCTCCATCAGCTTTTGTGCAGACATTTCAGAAATCCTCTGCATTGAAGATGGATTTTCAGAACTCAACTTGGTGCACGGTATAAACTTTGTCCCCTATTCTATGCTGAAAGATTCTAATAGTTCCTGGAATCTCCTGTGAGTCAGTCCTTAAGCCTAGGCCTTCATGGTTTGAAGTTCAGGTTTTTGGGTCTGATCTCCCAAAGTGTGAGTCAAAGAAGCGTCAGGCTCAGACAGACAGGAATGTTGATTTTGGCGGTCCATGTAACAACCAGACAATGTTCCCTCAAATTTTGCTCAAAGAGATGTTGCAGTAGAATAGCAGTCTGTGTTGGTACAGTTGTCTATAGGTTGCAGCACCAGCTCCCGCACACAGATCGGTTAGGAAACTCAGGTTGCTTGCGATAACTGAGCTCTCTGTAGACTTTATCAGGACAGCAGATTGGGGACCGCCCTCACCCCCTGTTGTGAGGGATGTATTGGGGTGGCCATCAGGAAGTCATAAATAATGATATAAAATTAAAGAAAAACATTGTGCAACAGAAATAGCAAAATGTAAAAGTCCTACATATATCACCAGAGAGTTCACCAGTTAAGTTTACTCACTCATTTCACTTAATACAAATATTTTGATTAAAAAGTTACGAGGTGAAAAACAAACAAAACAAAAACAAGCACTTATGAATTGTTGCAATAGATCCATGACATGCATTTAGAAAGTAGATGCATTTGTGCAGACTTTTAACTTTTACTTAAGAGTTAAGATGTTAAGATATTAAAAATGGTTCAAAACTAAAGGTTTTTAAGGGTTAAAGACTTTTATTGACATCGTCATATTAAAGTGTCTCGAGTAAAATTTAAACACAATGTAGGGCCTACATATTGTATAAAACACTACACATCGATAATGCCTTATTTTAATGTTTTTCAAAATAAAATGTCTTCTTTCTTTGCTCTGCATTCTATTACCCAAAATATAACATAGTATGTAAAATGACCCAAGACGATGATTTAAACCGTCATTTTATTAAATCAACCAAATGCTACGAACAAAGAGATGCAGAGAACACCTAAAGTTCACTAACATTACAACAGATTCTAGGAAACGGAATGGGTAAAACGATAAAGGAAAACAATTACAGACGAAAGAAGAATGGTGATGTTAAAAATGAACCCGTGGTAAAACAGTGTGTTTCAGAAAAATGTAAACAAAATCAAAGAAACATAAAAAACACAAATGTCTGCAAACTGTTACATGCTAATATTTGGTCTGGGTTCAGAGCCAGTATGCTACAATAAGAACTTTGTGACCAAGAACACTTGCATTGTTAAACATGTGGGGGAAATAACAATGTTCAACTAGAATTCAACTCTGATGTGACAGAGCTTGTTTCACATATAACTTTAAATGATCTCAGTAATAAACAGTTCACTTGCATTTGCTGGCTAACTATTGAAATTACGATATGTTAAAACATTTTGGTTTTCTTAATGAAGAACAAGTTATTAAGACAAACATGTCAAATTGTATGTCCGTGACATCATTGACTTGTAATTTGTAACTTGTGTAAAAGTCATATATGTAAACAAAACAAAATGTATAAGGTGTCTAATGTATAAGGACTGCCATTCAATTTTCTTATGCTGTATTTGTTCATTAATGCCTATGCATGTTTTACCATGCTCAAAGAGTAGTCTTCATCTAAAAACTACAAAGAGACCAAATGTAGACATCGTACTAAAACCTTTTAAAAATGGTCTGAAACCATGATACTTTGTGTAAAAATATTGTATTATACATGCTGAGGCATATTCCCTTCTTTGTTTAGTACGAGGTTTTAGCCAGATACCTGTATCGCATGTTTTCATCAATTCCAAAACTTTGAGAATAAGACCTATTCCACTTCACGGTTGCATCTGAAATGGGGGTTTGTCAAAAAGAAAAATGACGTGCTATCTGGTTTAGTTGTGTTTTATTCTTAAAAACATTGTGTCAAAAGAACTTGGTAGTATGATTCTCTTGTTTCATCATGTATTAACTCCATATTTATCAGGCTGATAAAAGTAGTGTGAACATTTTATAAAACAAAAAGCACTAATTAATGACATTTTGTCAGAACACAGGTATAAAGAAAAAGTGTAATACAATATTTGATTTGGGGTAAATCTAGCTACTCATGGACAGCGGCAGTTCATCTGGCCAGCATGTCCATTCACACACACACACACACACACACACACACACACACACACACACACACACACACACACACACACACACACACAGACAGAGACAGTAGATGTGTCGAGCTTCCTTAATGGTGTCATTATATGAGGAACTGTTTGGAATATGGTAATCCCTATTTCTTTAAAAACATATTTATCAACATTATCATCTTGTTTTATCATATGTTTAATTAATATTTACTAGGAATTGAAACTTTGTAGAAATAAGAAAAGTAAAATCAGATGGCTTTGTGTGACCTGTGTCACCTTGAAATGTAATTTTAAATGTAAGGTTTTTAAACACAAATAAACATATTTAACAGACATCATACACTAGTATTTAACAGTATATATATATATATATATATATATATATATATATAATATAATATTCTATCGCTGTACATCAGGGTCTAATGCGAACATGCCAGGTAGTGATTTGGCCTAATGTTTGGTTTTTAAGCACAATTAAATTTTCTCTCAGGAACTCTTCTGAAAGACCTCACATGTGTGAATTCACTCAGTTGAAAAATAAATAAATAAACAACTGAAATGAATGACTACCTTGTAGGGTGTTTAACACCCTTCAAAAGCGTTGGGTGTCAAAGGGCATTCTTCCTGCTAGAGTCATCACTGCGACCAACAGACAAACTGTCGCATCAACATTTTTAAAATTCTACATCTATTTTTGAGTAGATAACCGATATTATACATCTTTGTATATTTTCAGTAAAGGGTATGTTTCCACACTGATAAAGACCTCATTCAAAAACTGAACTGCTGGTTTTACTTACAAAAATAAAATAAATAAATAAAAATAAAGTGTCGCAACTATATTGAGTAATTTGTACAAATAACAATTTAAAGGTGACATAACGTAAATACAAATCATTTGAATTTGTCAGTTACATAATATATATGTGCAGTTTATTGTTATGTCATGTTTATTGTGTAAGGTGAATTTATTGTGTAAGGTGAGTTACCTGTTTTTTATACAAAACGCACCCAAAATTAACTCATTGATCAAACTCGTTTGAACTGCGAGCAAGAATTCCATCCTAAACATGCATATACAAGTGCACACATCCTAAACACAGGCGACACTCTTCTGCATAATGGTATCCACAAAATTCAAAAACATTACAGAAACTTCTCTAAATGTCCAAAATAACTGAGCATTAAACACTATCATAAACAGCCAACATATTTCCCTTTACTGAAAAATGGAAAATTTTCTCTCCTAATGCAGACCCTTGCAAAGCATGCCGGGAACTATGGATCCACTGCCCAGTTAGTTATGTCTACATTAATTTGTGTGTTTCACTCAGCAATGTTAAGTTGACTGAACAAACACTTATTAAGTAAACCTGACAATATTCATTTTTAGTAAAAACAACTCAGTTAAATTAAGTTCATGTAGTTGCATGTTTTTTTTGTTTTGTTTTTTTAGTAATGTGAACAGGGATGGATTGAGTGAAATTAACAACAGTGAAAGTTAATTTTTGAATGTAACTTATTTTGCAGTAGCCATGATCTAGTATTGCACTTATGTCAGATGCTGAGTTCAGGCACACCATAAGAATATGACAACATATGACCACTTTTTTTATTTGAAGTTTAAAATAATATAATGCTTCGAATTAAGACGAGTAAAATTAAATATTCACTCAAGACAAATTTTTTCATGGGAACAGCACAGAGGAACACCTGGTCTCTGTTTGAATATGTGTGAATTTCTTAAAGATACAACTTAAGCTAAACAAGAGCAATGTTAAGCCCTCGTTCGAGGTTACGTGAGAGTTGTGAGGCATCAAACACACAGACACCTTCACATTTGGATTTTTAAAAATCGAATTAAACATTCACAGTTTATCTTAAAAACATACAGATTTTTCAAAAACTTTGTGTGTTGCATGGACGAAAATACTGTTTCAATCTTTGAGAAATAAGATCTAAGACAACTAAGTACAGGTTTATGATTTCAACATTTTACAGTTCTTGATTAATAAAAATAAAAATAATACTTTAGGTAAAATTTAAGCAAATCGTTATTACCATCGTTCGTCAGTTGTTATCTTTATACAGCAGACTTCTAGGAAGAATATTTGAATTCAATTAAAACTTTAAAGACTGGATTTAAACAACCTTTTACAATTAAAAGATCATATTTAAGATTGTGCTTTGAAATAAATTTAGTACAAAAACATTCACTGGAAAGGAGTTGGCGGTCTTAACATATGCTGTGACACAGAGGCTCATGTAGTCTGACTCCACCCGTCCATGTGAGGGTCTGAAGCATCATTTCACACTGGTGTTTATCCCTGCATGGGAGGATCTGGGAGTGTCTTGTTTATGATACAACTATTTATTTCACTTTTATTTTATTTTATTTTATTTTATTTTATTTTATTTTTTATCTTTGCATAAAGGACTACTTTGTCAGCTCTCTGAAAATGTAAGTTGTTTTCATATTTATATGTTTATAAAATATGTTTATATGATTAATTTAGGTAAAACTATAACTAAAATGGTTTAAATAAATGTTAGTACCATATTTGTTATTATTCATTGTCTTATATATTTTATTTATATTCATTTAATTTAAACTAGAGAGAAATTCCTTTATATAGAACCAATTGTGTGTGTGTGTTTGTGCTAAGTGAGCGAAATTTGTCTCATGAGCGAAACAGCTTATAAAATATATTTATTTATTTGAACTATTTATTACTTGAAATGTGGAAACATGGAAACCCCTACATGTCTGGACATGACCACAATATCTCTTATGGAACATAGAGAGAAGGTATTGACAAGATTCATTGAGCAGGCCTAGAGTAACACTTTTAGTGTGTAAACATTTTAAAAACTGTAAGATTAAAATGTTTGGTAAGATCTCTGTCATGTAAACTACAAATATGCAATGCAATAGAAAAAGAGAGTAAAAGTCTTAATAAAAACAAAATAAAACAAATGGAATATCTTCAGTAGGCCTCAGAAATGAGGTGTCATTTTTGGGGGGTCTCCCAGGTTGTCAGTGTCAGGGGAGCCAGGAAGGAAGGAAGGAAGGAAGGAAGGAAGGAAGGAAGGAAGATTTAGCTTTCATCCCTCGATAATAAACCATAGGAGGTGTTATATCCACCCTAACTCACTTTTAATAGTTTGACACACTGCAAACCAATCACATCCGCAGACAGAGTTGGACCGGCCCACAGCAATATGGGAAACAAACTCATTTTCAGTTTAGCAAATGGACTGCATGCATCTCAACTCAACTAGTAAGTTCCCTTAAAAATACTATTTCAGCTTATTACATAAAATTACTATTTCAACTGCGTTACTTAACATCAGTACTATTTAATACGGTTTCATATAAACCCTTTCATATGTTTCATTTATCATCATACTTTTCTTAAAGTTAAAAATATCTTAAAGCTTCAAAAATATTATTTTATCTTAATTCATAAAATTTCAACTGCGTTATTTAACATCAGTACTTT
>NC_063045.1:14200220-14202995 GCF_018812025.1 Megalobrama amblycephala | reverse complement strand
AAAGTGAATTAAAACACAACAGCCGCATTGTTCAAAGCTCTCATTTATTCTTTTTTGTTATTTTACATCTGCTTAAAATGAAACATAATGAAGCAATTCTGAAAAACAGTGAAATGAAAGATAGTTTGATGACAGCCCTGTAGTGCAAAGTCATCTTTGCCCCTCTTTATTTTGTTGTTCTCGAACATAAAATCACTCACCCTCATCAGTCATTTCAGACAACATAATTTAGATGCAATAAGTTTGTGCTTTGATACAGTTTCCAAACTAGAAAATCAAAATAAAATATCGTTTGTAAGGAATTATTTTACAATACATTCAAAAACGCAATTTGATAGCCTAAAAATCAAATCATAAAGCAAATCCTTTACACGTGTGAATAAACATTATCAGTATGCACAAATTTCACACAAACAGCATCATTATACAGAAAATCAGTATTGAAACCTGAGGCAGAAACGTAATGGATCACTGTGATCCCAACCGAAATAAACGTAAAACTCATGTAAAAACAAGAAAACAAAAGCATGATAACAACTTGTATAAATCTTTTTGAGACACTTGGTGTCAAATGCAGAGAAAACATTTTAGCTCAAAACTGGCCTAAACCTCTACGGTGGTGGTGGCAGCAGGGCCGTTGGTGGGGCCCTCCGTTGTGGTTTTCTCGCCGTCTCCCTCTGCTGGTGATGGCGCGGCAGTGCTGTTCTCCGTGGCAGCGCTGTTCTCCGTGGCTTCCTGTTCGCTGCTCTCCGTGGCTTTGCTGTCTTCCGCCTCCTTCTGGTCAGCACCGGTAGTGCTGTTGGCCTTGGTGAGGAGCGCCGTCGTTTCGTTGATGACCTGTGCGCTGTCGGTTGCAGTTGGTGTCTTAATGGCACCGTTCTGCACCGGGAAGGCGCCCTCTATAGCCGTGTAGAGGAACTGATACTGCTCCTGTGGAGAGTTTAGAACTACTTGAGCATTTGGTCTGTTAATTGATCATTTAAGAACTTTTATGTGATGTACATTTGCATACTACATTTAATTTTGGGTTGAAACCTCTTTTAGTACAACATTTCACAATTTCACATTGAATCAGCAAAGGCTAAAATATGAACTTGTGATACAAGATAACTCAGGGTCACTACAATAACAATTTTCAGTGTGAAAACTAAATTTTATAGTGATTTTTGAAACATATCGGTATTTTAAGAAAGTCCACTCCAGTTTTAGAGTAAAAATAAAAAGGTAATTTTTTATTTTTATTGATGAAAAAGTCTCAATTGTGAGAAATAAAGTTGAAAATGTGAGATAAAGTCATTCTTCTATTGTTATTATTTACAAGTCAAGAACTTACAAATGTTTCCACCATTCCCTGCCTAAACTTGCGCAAGTTTTTGATCTCTTGGAAGACATCCACCAACTTTTCCGTCAATGCGCTGTCCATAAGATTCCATAAGGCACAGAAGATTCCAGTGCGTGACGATCCATTGCTGAAAAAAAAATTAAGGAAATTTAAAAATGCATCAATCCATCCATCTGGGAAAGAAACGTCTCTGGTATTGGGACTTACTTGCAGTGCACCACTATAGGGATGCTCCGGTTCATTTTGCTGTTGTCATAATTTCCGTTCTCTCTGATGCTCTTCATCATCTCTATTAACTCCTGAGCGTTCTCAGGAAGTTCAGTGCCTCTCCATTTCAGAAACTGGTACTGATCCACCTTCAAGATGTCTTTCTTCTATTACAGGATTCAAGACGGATCAGTTACTTCATATGTGTCAGAAAACATGTCTGCAGTTAATGAGGACAGATCTTCATGCTGAGGACAAGGACTCTGGTTACCTTTGTGGACTGTATTTCCAGGTGCCGTCTGACGTATGCTGGGAAGCTTTCTGTCTTTTTCACCTCTATTTCCATATCTCCGAACACTTTCTTTTCATCTCCCCAGTACTGAGAACAATAATCCTGGAAAAAAAATACAGATATGGCCTGAAAAACTGGACAGAGATCTATCTATCTATCTATCTATCTATCTATCTATCTATCTATCTATCTATCTATCTATCTATCTATCTATCTATCTATCTATCTATCCGTATGTCTATCTATCTATCCATACGTCTATCTATCTATCTATCTATCTATCTATCTATCTATCTATCTATCCCTACGTCTGTCTGTCTGTCTGTCTATCTGTCTATCTATCTATCTATCTATCTATCTATCTATCTATCTATCTATCTATCTATCTATCTATCTATCTATCTATCTATCCGTACGTCTATCTATCCGTATGTTTGTCGGTCTATCTATCTATCTATCTATCTATCTATCTATCTATCTATCTATCTATCCGTACGTCTATCTATCTATCTATCTATCTATCTATCTATCTATCTATCTATCTATCTATCTATCCGTACGTCTATCTATCTATCCGTATGTTTGTCGGTCTATCTATCTATCTATCTATCTATCTATCTATCTATCTATCTATCTATCTATCTATCTATCTATCTATCTATCCGTACGTCTATCTATCTATCTATCTATCTATCTATCTATCTATCTATCTATCTATCTATCTATCTATCGTACGTCTGTCTGTCTGTCTATCTATCTATCTATCTATCTATCTATCTATCCGTATGTTTGTCGGTCTATCTATCTATCTATCTATCCGTACGTCTATCTATCTATCTATCTATCTATCTATCTATCTATCTATCTATCTATCTATCCATCCATCTATCTATCTATCTATCCGTATGTCTATCTATCTATCCGTACATCTATC
>NC_063045.1:14030220-14195220 GCF_018812025.1 Megalobrama amblycephala | reverse complement strand
GTAGCCTACAATTATACGCTGAGTTTAAGTTCACTTTTGAGACGTTTCAGATTCTTGCAGAGAGACAGCTGAAAGCGCACCCTGTTTTTTTTTGTTTTTTTTTATTTTTCAAAAGTAGCCTACAAGGTTTTGTTGTTATTGTGAGCGTACACAAATAAAAGTAGACCATTTGTAGTCTTGCATCAATCTGTAGGCTATCACCAAAAATGACGGAAGGCCTGTTTTAAGTTGTTTCAGCTGTCATGAGGAGAAAATCCATCAGAATGCGCCGGCGCTTTCGTCGGCAGGAGGGATAAAAATAACCAGTTTAGTTTCATATTTATATTTAAATATTGGGCTATAGCCTAATATAATTTTTTTTTTAAGATGTCAGCAATGTTGATTATGAAAAGTGAATAGCATGACGGATGCGCAATGTTGGGAGACGTGCAGCGGGTCAAACATAAGTTTGAACAATTCATTAAGTTTTGTTTTATAGTAAGTCTTTATTTAAAATGAATTTCGTTTTGTAGAAATTGTATCTTAATTTCAATCAATGTTTCATCAACCAATTGCCTATATTTAATAATTAGGAAGAAAACCAAGAACGTCGGGTGTGGAATGGATTGCGTAACAAACGAACTCATGTTTCCGCGGCCTTTGTTGAATCAATAGATGTCTTTCTGTTTTAATTCAATTTATTTATTACTTTATTACATGTCTTTATCACTTAAATAATTGATAAGATGTTTTTGGTCAAACAATATATTTTAGCTGGTCTAGTTAGACACAGATTTGCGTAGTGGCTTATTGTGCAAACCTTTTTTTTTTCCTACCACACGCCAAACTCATAACATTTCTTGCAGATTTAAAAAAACCAAAACAAAACAAAACAAAAACACGACGCTCCGACTTTTAAAAAATCCCTCCTCGCTCCAGTCAAAACTTCGCACATATTCTACTCGGCAGCAGCAGACGCTGGCAAACGCGCGGGGGTAGATTTAATTCCATTCGGAACTTCTGCAAATCCCAACAAACAAATAAAGAAACTTATTGCAAATACTCATAACAGAGTCTGACAATTGTGTATTTCGTCAGCTTATTTCATATGATCAGATCAGGATGTTAAAATTAACAAAAAGCACCAAGATTGCAAAAAGGTCTGTCACGCGCATAGCTTAGGGTAATATTTTGAGTCTCCCGCCCTCTGGATTAATGGCTTTGGTGACAAACATTTTAAACAAAGCGCCCTTCCCCCTATCTCAAACTTGTCAAGTGTTGCAGAGCAAGCACTGTTAGGTTGGGTGAGTGCTTGTTATACACTCAAGATAATGTAAACATTATACATTGATATATAAATGGAACACAATCGGTTTGTTGTTTTTGTTTGTTTTTCTTTAACATTTTTATTTTATTTCTTTGTCTTTAAGGAACATTGGATGGCAGTAAAGATTCTGTACAGTTATTGTTCTAATAATACAGAGCCATAATGTTACATATCTTGGTCAATTCTTTCAAGCTGATTTACAGCTTAACCACAGTTTGCAACATCAGCAGTTATTGAAATGAACTGAATCAACACAGATCTGCTGATATAAATAAATAGGCCTAAATAAATAGCAAAAACCAAGATTGGGTTTGTACGGTTCATTTGAACTATAATTTAATAATTTATGTTATGATGTTATAGAGGTACAATGTACAGATGCCTTTATGTTTTGCATAAAGTAAGAATATTTAATAAAGAATCTTAAACTTCCAGTGTTAAACATGTTCTCGTCATTTTGCTCTTAACTGTAGTCAAAATACAAATAGGCCTATAAAATATTGTGTAGCCCATTTTGGAGAGTCAGATTAGGCTCAAACTATCTATAGCAGAAACTTTTTATCTTAATAGCCTAGCACTTGTTGAAGAACAAAATGTTGATTATTGGGATATCAACGGTTTTTTTGTTCGTAATTGTGTAGCTTGGCATGACATTTCTTTTTGTAATGTTTATGAGCGTGTTAATGGATACAAACTGCACAATTGCAGTTTATCAGATTGTTGCATAGCTATAATTAGGCCTACACGATATGGTTGAAACATTAACACATTAAAATCGTCTGATAATCATACAGTAGTTAACAAGAACCCTTTGTAAGCGATGTATTACCATTACATCATGGGCGTACGGGACACCCCCGCAACCCCCACCCTATGATGTTTATTTACTAGCCTTTGCATTTTTTAGAACTAAACTCAATTGACTAAAGATAAAAATAAACATCCAACTGAAGCCCAAAAATGCAAGCAGAATACCATAGAAAATAGTGCTAAATTACCACAAAAGGGGGGGAAATTCACTGTTGTTTCCATCGCCGTTTGTAAGACAACAGCAAGCTTTGATGCGCTGTGCTACTGTGTTATTGTTAGCGGTCGTGTGCCGAGACAAATAAATATGTTCGGTCTTTGCTGAGATATTATTATTATTATTATTATTATTATTATTAGGCTACATATTTCCCAAACGTAAATATCCTAGCCAATAAGTCTAGAGTTAGGCTATTTCTTTATTCGTTTACTGTAAATACATGAATTTAGTTTATGCCTATATTACTGAAAATTTCCGGCCGAAAAAGCAATTTACGCGCTTGTGTAGAAGGGAACCTTATATAGCCTAGCTTATACGAAAATTTGTGTCTTACTTAGAATTTAGACCAGCTAAAATATATTGTTATACCAAAACATCTTATCAATTAATTAAGTAACAAAGACTTAATTTATAAAGACTGTATTTAAAAAAAAAAATAAAAACAGAAAGACATCTATTGCTTCAGCCTTATTCAAATGCCGTGGAAACATGAGTTCGTTTGTTATGCAATCCATTCCACACCCGACCTTCATGGTTTTCTTCCTAATTATTAAATATAGGCAACTGGTTGATGAAACATTGATTGAAATTAAGATATAATTTCTACAAAACGAAATTCACTTTAAATAAAGACTTACTATAAAACAAAACTTAATGAAGTGGTCAAACTTGTGTCTGACCCGCTGCATGTCTCCCAACATTGCGCATCCGTCATGCTATTCACTTTTCATAATCAACATTGGTGACATCTTTAAAAAAAATTATATTAGGCTATAGCCCAATATTTAAATATAAATATGAAACTAAATTGGTTACATTTTTATCCCTCCTGCCGACGAAAGCGCCGGCGCGTTCTGGTGGATTTTCTCCTCATGACAGCTGAAACAACTTAAAACAGGCCTTCCGTCATTTTTGGCGATAGCCTACAGATTGATGCAAGACTACAAATGGTCTACTTTTGTGTACGCTCACAATAACAACAAAACCTTGTACTTGTGAAAAATAAAATCAAATAAAAAAACAGGGTGCGCTTTCAGCTGTCTCTCTGCGAGAATCTGAAACGTCTCAAAAATGAACTTAAACTCAGCGAATAATTGTACCAAAAAAGAAAGAAATATCTCAATTCGATAATAAATTCGTAGGTTCTGTGTTAAATAAGAGGCGATCTATCCGCTGGAATGTGTTGTTTCTGAATTTGATATTTGAAGGAATAGAAGACACTCCTGCATTTAAATGCGGCTGCAGGAGTTGCAGTTTTTATGACGTTTTATTAATTCGTCCATTCTTTTTATAGTTTCAATGATTCAGCTAAATCGTGCCTTAATAATGGGAGCGAATTTATTCAGTGACTCACGTTTTACTAAAATAAAGGATATAATTCATGAAACACGCAAAAATTTCTTAATCAGAGTCCAAACAGATATATTTTTCCTAAGTAGCAGTCGAAATCTGTCGAAATAAAGGACAGGTAACGAATAACAAAGTATATGCGTGTCAAAAATCCATACTGTTTTATTAAAGGAGTTTAAAATATAAATTAAAAAAAAATTTATTTGTGATAAATATGTGAGAAAATTGACATTTTGCATAAAGATAAATGTGCTTTGATGCATTTGTTGGATAACATGTGGTTAAAGCGCCACTCAGCGGTCAAAAGCTGCAAATGCACTTTGCGACGCGGCGGCGGCGGCAAGCGCGGCGGTAGAAACGCCGTTTTGGATGGCCACCTACTGTAGCTCAGATGTCATTAAAAATATTTTTATTTGTGTTCTGAAGATGAACAAAAGTCTTACAGGTTTCATTTAAAATATATTTTTAAGGTTTATAATTCAAATTACATTTTTTTATTTAGCATTTAAAGGCACAATATATAACTTTCTGCTGCTAGAGGTCACTTTAAAAAAAAAAAAAAAAAAAAAGGCGTAGCTTGATTTTGTGGAATCATGGGAGCTGTTATCTTCAGACGGTGGAAAAGATTCAGACGAGACTGACAAAAAAATCATATTCACGGATAAGCTAATGTATTACAGATTTATTAACATTATTACTGTAGTGTGAAGCAGGCTTTGGCTGAAAGGCGTTGGAGGGGAATGCAGCCGCTGGAGCCATTGTTAATGAGAGACACGAGCGACACCAACTCGAAAGCAGTGGAGCTTTTATTATGCCGTGTATGTGGAGTAACACAGCGCTTTTTTAAATCACAATTAGATACATTTGTGTTTTGAAAGTTGTTATAATACTACTCTGTGATAATACCCTGTGATAATGTTATAATGCTACTGTACAATATTTAAACAATAAGTCTTACTGTGTTAAGCTATAAAACAATGATTAGCTTTCTGTCGATGAAACAGTTGCTCACCTGTCTAATAAAACACATAATTATATTATAGTGTCTTTGGTGTTTCAATGCTTTCTACAAAATAAAACCGGAAATCGAGGGTAAATCGAGGGTTACAATCGCTTACTTCTTTGGATTTAAACATTCTTGGAAACATGTGGGATAATGTACTGTAAGTACACAAGTCAACAAAATATATCACTGTTCTAGTGGATTTTAGATATTTTAATCCAACAATCTTACATATTGTGTCTTTGTATATATATATATATATATATATATATATATATATATATATATTAGTCAAACCAAAATGTATTCAGACATCTTGAACATTTCATTCATTAACTCAGTTTATTCTCTATAGTTTAAAAAAATGGTAATAAAATATGACAAGATTAAACTGTTAAACTGTGTCAGAAAAAAATAATCTTAATCATGTCAGATAACACTAAAGCAAAACATGGTCAGGTCAAAGTGTCTGAGTAATTTTTGGTTCCAAATTTTTATCAATTTTACTGGTAGCCCACTGTATGAAGAATTTTTGGGTATAATGTGTCACAATTTACTTTATTTTTCTGTCCTCATTTACATAAATGAACTATAGTGTCCTGCACCCATTAGTAAAAATATATCAAAAATATAAAAAATGTCTGAATAATTTTTGGTTTGACTGTCATATTATATATGACAGTCAAACCAAATATATATATATATATATATATATATATAAAAAATTTTTAATAACACTTTTTCCCCCTGCTGTCTCACTCACCTCAACTTGAACCATGAGGCAACGCTGGCGACGTAGTTTCGCTACAAATCCATAGATGTCCACTCTGCCCTCCGCCTCGAGACTTTCAATCATTGCGTCAATGCCAATGTAGGTTCCTGTGCGGCCGACGCCTGCGCTATAGACAATATGCCAACATTCACATTAAGATTCATCAACTCCAAATGACTTTCTGACGGGTGGTAATCGCTATGGTCCTGCGTTACCTGCAGTGGACCACGACTGGACCACTGAAGAAGTTCTTGAAGGAGTTGACTCTTCTCCTGAGCTTCAGAAGCAGGCTGGGGTCTTGAGGCACTCCGTGGTCAGGCCAGCTGATGAACTGGATATGAGTGACCTCTCTTTCTGGGGCTTTCTCTCGCTTCTGTAACACACACAGACACTCAGTAAGTTAAAACTGTCTAAATAAAGCACCTAAGAATGACCGGACCCCACACACTTACATTGGCCAGGACCAGATAGCGAATGATATAATCAGGGCAGTGTTCCTCAGCTCGAAGTTTCACAACAAAATCTTCAAAAATCTCAGTCTCTCTGTCCAGAGATGGCCAATACTGAGCGCATTTGATCTGAGAGGACAAAAAAAGCAACAGTCAGTGGAAATAATTCACATTCAAAGTCTTTATGATGATGAAAAAAACTATATCAATAAGAAATAAACTGAGACTGCAGCAAAGATTGTTATTGTTAACAAAAAGTTAAAACCAAAACTACTAATACTTCTTTTTGGTAACTAAAATAAAGCTTTGGGGGAAAAAAAATAAATAAATAAATAAAATTATATATATATATATATATAAAAATCACACAACCACTTACCTTGTTTCCTTCCTCACAGCGGGTGACCATGACAATAATGGATGACTTTTGCTCCCAAACCATTCGCCAGAAATCATCAATAGTCTCATCTTTGGGTCCTGGAAAATCCGTCCAACAACAATTGAAATGTAGCTATTATTTAAACTTTAATAATCTTAATTGTTGCCATAAACAATTTCCCTGCATTTTATGTATGCCAAGCAACAGTAATATGGGGTCGAACTGTGCATTCATTGGCCACTTTGAATGTGCCTCAGCTAATCACAATTTAGAATGATAAATATCCATTTAATAAGAGGATTTATACCTTGGGCTGCAATGTATTTCTTCGGCTCTTGATATCCCTGTATGGGAAGAAAAACAATGATATAAATTATAAAGTCAGAAATTGTGAAAGTGATTCTTGTGCTTTGAAATATGTGTTTATGTGACCGCACCTCGATGAAGCTGGCATTGATGTATTCACGTTCACCTCCAGTTGTGAGAGGAACACGATTATAGTCATCTGCGAATTCAAGCATAAAACAATACATTCTTAGATCGAAATATGAAAACTACTCAAGGAATTGAGGGTAAATGGATGTCTTTATGAATACTGGAGTGATATTTACAAGGCAGAATGTCAACGTAGCGGTTCTTGGACTGGTTTTCTTGTTTCTTCGCCTCTTTGATGGTGTAATTGGAGAAAATTCGGGGAATGCTCTGAGGAGAAGCAGAATCTGAATGCATTTCTTACATTTCTTACATATTACATTTAAACAGTGGAAGCAGACACTACAGATTTATCGTTTAGAGAATCACCTGAAACTCATCCATAAACAGACGGCTCTCATCAGCGATCTTGGTCTTGTAAGCTTCTATTAAATTGTCTGCGTAGATGGGCTCAACTGGGCGCAGGGGTTCTAGGAGAGAAGATGGAAAACCAAAGGGTTCTTCTCAAATTAATTTACTTTCAAAATACACTGAAATGACTTTGATAGGAGCTTATTACATACGTGTAAGAAGAATCTCTTCATCTTCATCATTCCTGTGGTGAGAAATCCCATCAGAAAATTAGATGAACATTTAAAGCTGATCTTAATTTTTTGGTGTACAGAAAATATAGTGATAACAGAGTTCATAGTGCTGGGATTAATTGTGACACTCACTGCTTTCGTTTGAGAAGGTAAATTTTGAAGAGCACAAAGAGCAGCGCAACTGATGTCAAAACAATTAGGAACGCCAGGAATCCAATGACAGCTTTGTCATTGTCTATGGGAAGAACATATTTGAGGATGAACTTGGGTTTAATAAACTGTTTACAATATTTCAAACATTTAAATGTGCAATCTGCAATTTATTACTCATTAAAAAAGGTTTACCACCAAGAAATGAATGATTAGAATCATGTACACTCTCATGAGATGAGATCCAGTCATATCAGCGGCCTAATAAAGGCATGTTATTTTACAAAAAAAATTTGAGGTCAAGTTGAGATCACATGACCACCCCAATACTTTATCTTGGCAACCCCCATGTTTTTGAACACTTTTGAATGCTTGCAGAATATGCAAATATAAAAATAGCAGAAACCAGTTGTCTTAAATTTAGCAAGACAATTGTCTTATCATTTTTGAGTTGATAAAACATACTACCAATTAGTAGAGGTAACTAGAGTTTACTTGAGTATAATTGGTCATGAAATTTTAGTTGAGTTGAGTATTTAGTTCAGTCAACTTAAAGTTTTTTTTTATACTATTATTTATACTAATATACTATTATTTATACTTTTTTTATACTATTATTATGTCTATTTATTTTTTAAGACATTTTTATACTAGTTCACATTACTAGACAATAATGTGGAAACTGATTGCCTTAAATTTCTCAAGCATGTTTTGCTCAAAGTTGTAAGTTGTTAAAACAAAGGGTCACTCTTTAGGTTAGGGTCCAGTTCTCACTTTTAACTAACTATTACCTACAACCTTTGTCTCAATAAACTCAATAAACTAATTACTGCTTAGTTAGTAAGGTAGTTGTTAAATATATTGAGTAGGATTAGGTAAGTAGAATATGGTCATAGAGAATAAGGAATTAATATGTGCTTTATTAGTACTAATAATAAGCCAATATCCTAGAAATATGCATACTAATAAGAAACTAGTTAATAGTGAAAATTGGACCCTAAACTAAATTGTTACTAAAAATACATAAAGAGTGTTGGGACAACAATCAACAGAGCATTTATTTGTATTTATTAAATTGCAAACACTGTTCAAATTGTGGATATCTGAAATTTAATGGAATTAATAAAAAAAGGATCAGGATCACATAGAGGTGATATAAATAAAGAATTATTGAAATGAGAAGCATTTTGGATCTATAAATTGAAATCACTGGCTCCTAATGGTATGAATGAGAAATTAGATTTTTCTGTTTTTCTATAATGTGTTTATAAATTGCATTACAACAAATATCAAAAGAATATTCTAAGAGTGAAGACCAATGTTAATGTATTTCCGATGGTACTGTATTTAACTACTGTGTTTTACTGAATTGATGTGTAAGGTTTTTTGGTCTAATTGGCTAATTAATGATTGTTCTTGATTGTGGGATCCTCTTATTTTGTTTGGTGTGAGATTTTTCTTCATGAGTATTTTGAAGTTCATGAGTACTGTGTCTTGTGTTGCATGTAAATTGTTAGTGGATGAATTTACTAGGATCGTATTGTGTGAGAAGAATTGTTGTTTAACACAATCAAGTGAGTAATTTGTAACATTGTCCAATTTTGATGATATTGATAATTATTTAATTGTTTAAATGGGGATTAGATGGATTAGAGCATTGAACACACTGAGGAAGGCCTTTGAGACGAAACGTCTGTTTTATTACCCTATGAAAGATGTGATAAAATATGAAATAAAGAATTTTGAGTGCGGATCACGGCTGTATTCTTTAAAAAATAAAAATAATCAACTTAATGAAGTAGTTGATAGACATCACTGCGATCCAGTTACTGCTTTTTAAATAAAGCAACATGCAGCATATTATCAATGTTTCTTGGTCCTTTCCTGGACTGAAGCACAGGCTCTATTCTTCAGCAAAACTGCAACCTCACAAAACTCAGACAATACAGAAACCCTTTAAAAACTCTTTTAGTTGGGCTCTTGATCTTTGACTTTTAAACACTAGCTTTCCTCTGGCTGGTTTAACTCAGTGTTTATAAGACATTATGGCAGAAAAAGCTGGAGATAAACTTTTGGGTATTTATTGGTAGGGACATCATCATCAAGTATTCTAGTTCACTGATCTCATCCATAGGTTTATCGCTGACCAAAAGCGTATTAGGTCGTTAGTTGCATTTAAATATTGCTTTACAAACACTTTGATACTATAGCAAGTGGTCAAGCACTGTTGTGATTATCAGATATTTTTTTAAAGATATTGTGTACAAAACATTTGGAAGTACTGCCATATTTAGACATAAGAATCAGGATATGAATCTCAACAATGATGACATGCTTCATGCTGCAATGCATGCTGTGAGCCATGGATGAGTTTTATACTATGGTTTCTCCCAGTGTGCATTTCAGCGTGAAGCATGTCACCATTGATAAGATTCTGTTTTAAAGGGTTTCTGTATTGTGTATTGTCTGAGTTTTGTGGGGTTACCATTGTGCGTAAGAGCCTGATTATATAAAAGGCAGTAACTGTATTGCAGGATATATATATATGCAAAGAATTTGAACAGTATTTGTAGTTTAATAAATACAAATAAATGCACGGTCCATTGTTGTTCCAACACGTTTTTATGTCTTTGAGAAAAACATGCTTTCACATGTGTCTAGTAATGTGAACTAGCTAGTAAAGAAAACACTTTTGTTTGAGTTCAGTGTACTTACATTTGTAAGTTGACTGAACTAAGTCCTCAATTTCTAAAATTGAAGTTTTCTACATAACCTCTAGTTACCTACTAAGTGGTAGTAAGATTTATCAAATATATACACTTCAAAGTAAACACAACTAATTACTTTTTACAGTGTGTGTGTTGTGCGTGTATCTATCTATCTATATATATATATATATATATATATATATATATATATATATATATATATATATATTCCATTGTAACACTAAGAAATATGATACATTAAGCAGATAATAATAGGATATAAATATCACCTCTACTTAGGCCAGAATGGAAAAAAAGGTTGTTCTTACATTTTGTAGGAACTTGAATTGTTTTTTGACTGGAATCACCTTCATTATTCCTGGCTGTAACCTGAAGTCAACAAATGTATACTGTGAAACACAAATGAAAACATTGCAACCCTACTAAGCTTACAATTTTCAATTCCATACATAACTTTTTGGCAAACATGAATGCTGAAAGCAAGATTTAAATACCTCAATATCATATGTTGTTAGGTAGTAAAGATTTGAAAAATTAAACAAGCATTTTTTATGTCTTTCAAAGATGGCGGTACGTTCTCCATTGTATTTGATTTCAGCATCGTATGTTCCCGGGCTTCCATTCCAATCATTAACAGGATCACAATTTATGCCAATAGAATTGTGAGATATGTAATGCCATTTAATTTCTGATGTGAACTTGGGATCTATTTAAAAGAGTAAAACAAAAAAAACATTTTATACAAACAATGGCATATAATTTATATACAATTATCATTTAATTGTAACATTTTAAAATGCAATTCGGTAATAAATTGTTAATTGATTATAAAGTAAAGATGAAATGATTAACAGTACATATTATATATTTTCTGAACACGGGGGGAAAAAGTTTAAAGCTGATAAGGACAAATTGCCTTCATATTCAGGAAATAACCGCAAAACGAAGAATAACAGAATGAAGGAATTACTGTAGAACTGGACAGAAAACATGCATTTTCAGCACTTTACTGATTATATCTATAAATAATCTATATTATTTGTGCAAACATTAAAAGAGATATCACTTACTGGTAGACTTTGTCTCTTTGTCATCGAGCTTTATGTGATAAATTTTGCCACTTTCCGCCTCAGTTGCCGAAATGTTGCATTTATATTTGGTAAATGGATTTAAATTACTTACAAAGCACTCTATACCATGATTTTCTATTTGTGTACAGCTTGGCACTGTAAAAACAAAATATACCAGTATACATGTAAGACATTAAACATGTATTACCTGTACAAATAAACAAAAAAACCTTGGAGTATTTATAAAGAAAATATAAAGCTGACACGTTTCAATGTATCTATATTGGCAAAACAACAGGAAAGTGTGTGCTGTTACAATTACCTTTTTGAACACTACTACCATGTTTGCAAGTGGCTGAATAATGATTCCATTTAACTCCTGAGCATTTATCTCCCAGGAAAGAATTCCAGAATATCTTAAAGGTGTCACTGGATGTGTCTTTAAATATTGCAGTTTCCCAATCTGTAAAAGAGAAAAATAAAACTCACAAATAATGCAAAGCTTGACAATTCATATACAGACAATGATCCACTCTTATCTAAAATTGTATTTATAAAGTGCTTTCAAAACTATAAGAATGGATTAAATTGCTGTACATAAATAACTCTTAAATTATTACAAGCATAAAATAACAAATCACAAACAATCAATATAACTTTTCCTGATAATTTACTCACCCCCATGTCATCCAAGATGTTCATGTCTTTCTTTCTTCAGTTGAAAAGAAATTAAAGTTTTTGATGAAAACATTCCAGGATTATTCTCCTTATAGTGGACTTCAATGGGCACCAAGCAGTTGAAGGTCAAGATTAGTTTCACTGCAGCTTCAAATTGTTCAACCTGATCCCAGATGAGAAATAAGGGTCTTATCTAGTGAAACCATTGCTCATTTTCTGAAAAAAATTGAAAATTATATAAGTTTTAACCTTAAAATGCTCATCTTGAACTAGCTCTCTTCTTTTTCTTCTCTATTTGAATTCCAGCAGTGTAGACACTGCTAAGTGTATTACTGCCCTCCACAGGTCAAAGTTTGAACGAATTTTTATATGCAATATGCTAGTTCAATAGAAGAAGAGAGCTAGTTCAAGATGAGCATTTCTGGTTAAAACTTATATAATTTTCATTTTTTTTCAGAAAATGAGCGATGGTTTCACTAGATAAGACCCTTATTTCTCATCTGGGATCGTGTTGAACAATTTGAAGCTGCAGTGAAACTAATTTTGACTTTCAACTGTTTGGTGCCCATTAAAGTCCACTATAAGGAGAATAATCCTGGAATGTTTTCATCAAAAACTTTAATTTCTTTTCGACTGAAGAAAGAAAGACATGGACATCTTGGATGACATGGGGGTGAGTAAATTATCAGGAAAAGTTTATTTAAAAGTGGACTAATCCTTTAATTAGGCTTAAAGATCAAGTAATTATATTGGACAACAAATATTAAAAAATAAACATTTTCATTTTGGAAAAAAAATGTATATATATAAATGCAATTATAAATTTAAATGCAAGTTTAGTTTGTGCCTTGATGTTAAAATGTAAAAAAGTTATGTTTATTGCACACTTTTTCACAGGTTTAAACACACTAATAAAACTGAGTAACAAGAAATAGAGGATGTTATAACAATGACAAAACATTTTAGTTTTTAATATTTTATTCACATTAATATAGTTTTAAGTGTGCCTTTAGTGTCAAAATATTTTTTTAGGGCAAATGTATTATATATCTAAAGAATAGCCTAATAAAACCCTCTTTTGCTAGTCATGACATTATTAGTAAATATTCTCAGGTGGGCAGAAGAGAAAGAATGGAAGAATTTTGAACCAATCCTGTCTGTTTAATTAGCAACTCACCGCATTTTATCGTAAACACAAGATTATTACTCTTGATGGATTGATTCTCGTAACGGTATTCTCCAATGCAGGAATATTCTTTGTCAGGTAATAATGACACTGGATGATTTAAAACATAAGGTTTGTTCTCATCTGACAAAGAAAGAAGAGAAAAGGCATCCATGATTTGTTAGTCTGCTTAATCATCAAGGTAAATGTGAAGACACCATATTAAATATATTTAATTATTTATTTCCAGTGACATGGAAACATTTAATCACTTACTGTTATGGCTGCAAATGATGTTAAGTGTTTCATTACATTGTACTGGTTTATTATTCCATTCAAACTGAGATGGAATAGTTTCCTTGAAGGTTATGATTGGTTTGACTGAAAAAGAAACATTCAGTTGATTAAAATGCAGTTCAAACTTCTTACGCAACATCATACGCAACTCCAACAAATGCCAGGACAAAAAAACTACAATGAATTTAATTTGAGGTTAGCAAACAGGATACAGAATTAAAATTCAAGTACAATTAATATGGCATGAAATTCACATATAGCTGCAAGTGTTTTCATTTTTTTATTATTAGAATACACATACTAATAATCAGTTTTTGAAATGGCACCTACAGAAATTTGTAATATATACCATTATATTTAAAATCTTAATTCAAAGTGAATGGGTTTGTGCTTAATGATTAATCAACATTATTCTCTGAGTGTTTGTGTGTAAAGAGCAGTAAAAATATAGCCTGCTTTTCATGTTGAAAAAGAAATGAAATAACATCTATTGAGTTTAGTAAATACCAACCTGGGGGCATAAGTCCATCTGTTGTGTAGTTACATGTGTCGAATGGTATGTGCTTTTGAAAAGGTTGGCAAGAGTTGTTCTGTGTTATTTCAATACATTCCAGATCCCATATTGTGTTTTTGAATTCTCCTTTAAAACATACTCTGTCATCTTTTACAACAGTGCGGAAAACAGTTTCAATCTGACCTATAAAAAAAAAAAATGAGACAATGTGAATACATATATAATATCTGTTCATCATCATGTATAAAAATGTAGTGTTCAAGTACTTGAAATATGAAAAATATTATAATAATAAAATGAATCATGTTATTGCTCCATTCTGTCAAAACAAATTATATAATATCCCCAAATATTTGAACACTTAAAAGTCACATTTGAAAATGTATGACTGTCCAACACTATCTCACGACCAATTCGTATGTATTTCATGAGGTGGTTAATCTGTACAAATTCGTACGTCCTCACTCGTACGAATTCGTAGGATTTGTCTAAACCCCAGTGACGGGTATGTTTAGGGGCAGGGTTAGGGGTAGATCATTCGTACAAATTCATATGAATTTGGCAACCCATAAATACGTACGATTTAACAAAAAATATACAAATTCGTACTAATTAGCCACCTCGTATAATATGCGCAAATTGCCATGAGATCGGGACTGTCAGTGTATTATGCAACAAAATATCAAGATTTTTAAATGTGAGCAAACCAGGAATAAGTCTGATATAAGTGTCCAAATAGTTTTTGAGGTCAATGTACAGTATATCCCATCTGAACTGAGTATGTATGAACTGCCAGGTAAAACACTTACTACTGGAAGTAAAAGTCTGGTCTCCAATGGGTTTACAGCCATTTACTTTGATGGTGTAACTGGTACACGGTTTTAACCATTTAAATGGTATTTCAACATCAGTCAGGCCAGATACATTTACGATAACACTCTCTTTTTTCGTATCCATTAATGTGACTGTGTACGTTTGGTCAAGGGAGCCATTGACATTCACCACATGAGAAATTCCATTATTCCCACTCTCCGTAAGGTTGTATTCACCTGTGTGAAAGCGTGTATGAACATATATGTCCTGAACAACAAAATCAAAGTTGACTTCACACAGCAGGTGCAATAAAAAACACTCACATTGCCGTGGGCTTTCTGTGGTACCTGAGAAAAGCATATTTACAAGTTAATCATGCAATTTTATCAGAATAATCAATAATCATTTGTACAGAGAGCACAGATAGCGTGGTGTTACCCATGCTGCTGGTGGTGAGTGCGGGTGAGGTTGAGATGGATTGCGTGGAGGAGAGAAGCGTGATGGTGGTGTTTGGAGGTGAGGTGGCCTCAGTCCCTAAATGTTGTTGAGGTGGTAGTGATAATAAAAGAGTTAAATCTTAATGACCAGGATATTGAAGTACTGCAAACTCATTTAGCTCACTGTACAGCTTCACACAAATAAATGCATTAATATACAACATGGCTAAACAGTGAATAAGCACTGATTCTGAATTGTTAACTTGAACTGTTTCTGATGGAGTGTGTGCGAGTAACAGGCCTGGAGCTAGAAGTAAATCAGGTTCATGATGTGTGTTTTACTTTATGTACTTCTCAAACACACCAATATTACACTGTTACCTGAGGTGCTGTTGGTGTTGTGTTGATGTGAGATGTTGCATGGGGTGAAATGACTTTGTCTTGTTCAGGTTTACATGAGTACCGTAAACACCATAGACATTGAGGGGGACAATTCCCCCACCCCAATAATTACAAATTTGACAACTGGTTTATGATAAAAATGTTCAGCCACCAAAAGTCATATCCAGTGATGCAAACTACTCAACTTTTTCATGAAAAACCACTGTTTTGAATTGAAAATATGCTATCATTTACATAGTTCATGTAATTCATTACTGAATGAGACAAGAAACGTTTAGCATTTTTTGACATATTAGACATACAAATAAGAGTGAATGTGTGCATATTTTTGAATAAAATATTATTTTCAAATAGTTTAAACTGATTACTTCACAACTAGGCTACAATGGACCCTTCGCTAAGCCCCGCCCTCCTTAGTTACTGTTGCTACGCCTGTCAAGCTTTCGAGCCTGGCAAGTCATTTACAGTATGTATGCACCAGTGTCAGACATTTCCAAGGAGATAGTGATGGGAAGTTCGGATCATTTTACCGACTCGGACTTTTGAGTCTCGTTCAGCAAAATGAACGAATCTTTTTTCAAGTCATTTCGTTTTAGCAAAAATGCAATTAAAATGTTACGTGTTACTTCCCCAACACATCTACTACTTATGCAAACGTTGATCACACTACAAACAATACAAAACTACAATGCTATAAGATTCAGAAATGATTAATTCATTCTTTACCTGGGTCTTCAGTTTATGATAAGCTGATTAAGCTCACCTCACCTCTTGTCTGACAAGTCTTTGGGTTTAAGTCATTCCTTAATGACGTGACAGGCAGTCCCATGCTAAACCAATGCAGTCTGAGCTGCAAAGAGAATTGATTAGTTCATTTCATGAGTCTTTCGGGTTTTGAGTCGTTCCTTAATCATTGACAGACCCATACGCTATTTCTGACATTTCAGTCACTATGTTTTTGTTACTGTTTCTTGAGGATCTGTGGTGTGTTATTATTTTATAAATAAATAAAGCCCTGTCATAAATAAAATATTGATTAATTAATCTTTTTGACTGTCTATCTGTAAATAAACACTAGGCTATATAATAATATAATAATCCAAGCCTACAATACAAAGTATTTATAGCCTAGTTTGTTCATTTTTATGATTTTATGAGGTATTTTGAGTTTGCCGGTATAATAATTGCTTTTCCTAGGCAGACTTGACATATTGGTCTAATGTATAAGAAGATTGCTCAAAAAGGACATAATGACATAAATTAAAAGCAAATAACATTTTGAATTTGAATTATTAATGTTAGTTTAAAACATTAAGGTTATGATAACTTCAGCTTTAACAGTTGTAACCCAAACTGAAATAAAACTGGAGAGTTAGTTATTTACTTAGAAATATAATGTGCTTGGGTCACACAGCCTGACTGTATTGACTGTATTGGTTTAGCGTATGGGTCTGTCGCGTGATTAAGGAACGACTCAAAAACCCGAAAGAGTCATGAAAAGAACTAATCAATTCTCTTTCCGGCTCAGAATGATTAATTAATTTGTGTGGGGTGTGCAAATAACACAAAAAAAAAATCAACTGGGACTTCACACCTTTAATGAAATAGAGATCGTGAGATGAATCCAATCTGTTGCACTTGGGTAAAATGTCCATTTCGAAACATAAAAAAAACTACTTTTTGTCCATGAAAGCATTAAATCCATGAAATCTTTATATATTATCCATTACATTACATATCTTCGGAATAATTTGCACTCCATCATCGTTCTTCAAGAAAGGATGCAATCTGAGCATCGTTTATAATGTAAAACTCTATACGTAAATATAGGTACCTGATAGGCTATATGTATATCTCTCAAATGTTCTCTCAAACTAATGAGCACGTATCCAAAGTATAATTTTTCAAAATAGTGCAGCAGTTTTAGTTATATCCAAGCAGTGCTGTTGGAGTTGTATATCCTCCTGGTATTGTCATTGTAGTAAATCTCAGGAACAAAACTTTTAGCCAATGCCACGACGATCCAACAACGTGTGTTCCGCATGCGAGCACATGTACACAGACTGACATCTGTCTCGAGTATGCAGCAAGCCATATATTGTATAAAATAATCCAGAAAAAAGCACAAATATTGCGCATGCGCGACTGAACGAATCACCCCCCGAGACGACTCGTTCTTCCCGAGTCACAATAAAGATTCGTTCAAAAGCGAACAGGTGAAATATCTGAGTGAGCAAGACAAAAGGGACTGCAGTTAATATGCAACCGATTAGAAAATAATTTGATCAAAATTGAAGCTAAAGCCTATAACATTAGGTCCCAGCGCAAGCAGCAGCCGCCTTATACGCTGACCATTCAAATGGGAAACACAATTTATTGAGGAACAGCTTTGTTCATTCATAGCAGGTTAAGTGAAATTTGTGAAAATAACCTAATAATTATAAATCAAACAGCTTATCCATAAATCTTGTGGAATAAACACAAGACCGACCACTTTGCAATGATAACATTCTCCCGCTTATATTTGTAACGCGCCAGGCTAACTTTACTCCGTCTTGCCTTTAATCTTATTTTACGTTCAAATATATGCATTATGAACAAAGAACCATCATTATTTCCAAGCAATGATGTGCTGAGTTAGCTAGCTAACCTACCCGTCAGATTGTCCTACCCGGGCTTACTGTATATACATACATCAATATTACATCATTGTTGTCATAATAAATAACACAACATTACTGTACTTGCATTATTATAAGAGTAGGTTTAGAGTTGGGGTAGGTGTAGATGTTAATAAAGCCATAAACCACGTTAATATCAGTCTTGAAGCACAATCTGGGGTCGTTTCCCAAAAGCATCGTTAGCCAACTAACATCACCGTCATTACTTACATAGTTCAACGATTTGGTAATTCCCGAAACCATAGTTCAAACCAACATTCGCAAACTGCATCGCAAACTTGTGTGGTTGGAACGACAACTCTCGAGCTGTGGTTAGAAGCATAGTTTACTGTTTTTATGACAGATGGGCTTAATAAATCGTTATCTTGACCAAAATAAGGAAGCTGAATAACTGCAAAATAAAGCAAAATAACTGAGGAAAATGAGAATTAGTCCTCTAACGACATGTCCGTGACTTATAGCAGAAATTCTAGCATTAATTCGATCTCAAACAGATTCATTTAAAGAAGTTGTAACTCCACCACCTGCGTGACGTCATTCACCAACGTGGTTGAATGACAGGTTTGCGACAATACGGTTTCGGGAAACAGTCGTGATTAGCTAGTTGATTTGTTCAACGATGCATTGTACTATGGTAGTTCAGCAGCGAGTTACATCGTCGTTTGGGAAACGCACCCCTGATAGGTAACGTTAGCATTTTTCGAATTTTGTCATCTGACAGGGTAGCACAAATTAACACCGGCATTTCTCCCCTTGAATTTTTTAGGTTTCGGGAAGGGAAAAAAATTCCACCACCCCGTCCAAACTTTTAGGATACCGGGTATCAGATTAACACAATCCATACACACAACGCTTTGGCATGTTCCCTCGCTCGAAAGCTTGACAAACCTCCCGCACATAGTTACGGTTGCTAAACCATGATTGGTCTGTGGCGGTTTTCGGGCGTGGCTTAGCGAAGGGTCAATTAGATCTAGAACTTTTTTTTAAATAATAATAATAAAAAACAACAAAACAATGTTCAAGACATGGTTATGGTCTTGGTTCACACATAGAATTAGAAACATTCCCTAAATGCTAATGCATATGTGAACAAAAAAGTTTATCTTATAAGCTCAACAATATGCAGCTTTTTTTTTTTTCACATAAAAACATGAAATATAATGTTAAATACAGTGTTACCTGCAGAGAGACTGGTGTTTTGTTGTTGCGAGGAGTTGAGTGGGGGTGAGGTTGTGTTTGTCTGGATTCCTTTAGTATTACCACATAAATGACAGTAATTATTAGATCAAATAAATTGTTTCTCTTATGAATAGTTTTGTATAGTATGACATGTAAGAAGGTTTTTTGGTACAAAAATGTCAATGCAAAACTGATTATTATTACAATAAACTGCATTAGCTCAACAATATGCTAATTTATTTACATGATATAGACTGAAGGAAAACAGATAAATTGATATATATTAATAATAAGACATGAAATATGATGCTAAATACAGTGTTACCTGCAGAGAGACTGGTGTTTTGTTGTTGCGAGGAGTTGAGTGGGGGTGAGGTTGATGTGCTTGTCTGGATTTCTTTAGTATTACCACATAAATAATAATGATTATTAGATCAAATAGGCCTAAAATGTTTCTTTTAGAAATTCTTTTACACAGTATGAGATTTCTTTTGTACAAAAATGTCAACACAAAACCAATTATTAGCATAAACTGCATTAGCTCAACAATATGCTAATTTATTTAAATGATATAGACTGAAGGAAAACTGATAAATTGATATATATTAATAATAAGAGATGAAATATGATGTTAAATACAGTGTTACCTGTAGAAGGACTGGTGTTTTGTTGTTGCGAGGAGTTGAGTGGGGGTGAGGTTAATGTGCTTGTCTGGATTTCTTTAGTATTACCATAAAAATGACAGTAATTATTAGATCAAATAAATTGTTTCTCTTATGAATAGTTTTGCATAGTATGACATGTAAGAAGGTTTTTTGGTACAAAAATGTCAATGCAAAACTGATTATTATTACAATAAACTGCATTAGCTCAACAATATGCTAATTTATTTACATGATATAGACTGAAGGAAAACTGATAAATTGATATATATTAATAATAAGAGATGAAATATGATGTTAAATACAGTGTTACCTGTAGAAGGACTGGTGTTTTGTTGTTGCGAGGAGTTGAGTGGGGGTGAGGTTGATGTGTTTGTCTGGATTCCTTTAGTATTACCACATAAATGACAGTAATTATTAGATCAAATAAATTGTTTCTCTTATGAATAGTTTTGCATAGTATGACATGTAAGAAGGTTTTTTGGTACAAAAATGTCAATGCATAACTGATTATTATTACAATAAACTGCATTAGCTCAACAATATGCTAATTTATTTACATGATATAGACTGAAGGAAAACTGATAAATTGATATATATTAATAATAAGACATGAAATATGATGCTAAATACAGTGTTACCTGTAGAAGGACTGGTGTTTTGTTGTTGCGTGGAGTTGAGTGGGGGTGAGGTTGATGCGCTTGTCTGGATTTCTTTAGTATTACCATAAAAATTATAATAATTATTAGATCAAATAGGCCTAAAATGTTTCTTTTAGAAATTCTTTTACACAGTATGAGATTTCTTTTGTACAAAAATGTCAACACAAAACCAATTATTAGCATAAACTGCATTAGCTCAACAATATGCTAATTTATTTACATGATATAGACTGAAGGAAAACTGATAAATTGATATATATTAATAATAAGACATGAAATATGATGCTAAATACAGTGTTACCTGCAGAGAGACTGGTGTTTTGTTGTTGCGAGGAGTTGAGTGGGGGTGAGGTTGATGTGTTTGTCTGGATTTCTTTAGTATTACCATAAAAATTATAATAATTATTAGATCAAATAGGCCTAAATTGTTTCTTTTAGAAATTCTTTTACACAGTATGAGATTTCTTTTGTACAAAAATGTCAACACAAAACCAATTATTAGCATAAACTGCATTAGCTCAACAATATGCTAATTTATTTACATGATATAGACTGAAGGAAAACTGATAAATTGATATATATTAATAATAAGACATGAAATATGATGCTAAATACAGTGTTACCTGCAGAGAGACTGGTGTTTTGTTGCTGCGAGGAGTTGAGTGGGGGTGAGGTTGATGTGCTTGTCTGGATTTCTTTAGTATTACCACATAAATAATAATGATTATTAGATCAAATAGGCCTAAAATGTTTCTTTTAGAAATTCTTTTACATAGTATGGGATTTCTTTTGTACAAAAATGTCAACACAAAACCAATTATTAGCATAAACTGCATTAGCTCAACAATATGCTAATTTATTTACATGATATAGACTGAAGGAAAACAGATAAATTGATATACAGTACAGTCCAAAAGTTTGGAACCACTAAGATTTTTAATGTTTTTAAAAGAAGTTTCGTCTGCTCACCAAGGCTACATTTATTTAATTAAAAATACAGTAAAAAACAGTAATATTGTGAAATATTATTACAATTTAAAATAACTGTGTACTATTTAAATATATTTGACAAAGTAATTTATTCCTGTGATGCAAAGTCTGAATTTTTAGCATCGTTACTCCAGTCTTCAGTGTCACGTGATCCTTCAGAAATCATTCTAATATGCTGATTTGCTGCTCAATAAACATTTATGATTATTTTCAATGTTGAAAACAGTTGTGTACTTTTTTTTTCAGGATTCCTTGATGAATAGAAAGTTCAAAAGAACAGCATTTATCTGAAATACAAAGCTTCTGTAGCATTATACACTACCGTTCAAAAGTTTGGGGTCAGTAAGAATTTTAATTTTTATTTTTTTGAAAAGAAATTAAAGAAATGAATACTTTTATTCAGCAAGGATGCATTAAATCAATCAAAAGTGGCAGTAAAGACATTTATAATGTTACAAAAGATTAGATTTCAGATAAACACTGTTCTTTTGAACTTTCTATTCATCAAATAATCCTGAAAAAAAATATTGTACACAAATATTTTGTACAATTGTACACATTAAATGTTTCTTGAGCAGCAGATCAGCATATTAGAATGATTTCTGAAGGATCATGTGACACTGAAGACTGGAGTAATGATGCTGAAAATTCAGCTTTGCCATCACAGGAATAAATTATTTTGTGAAATATATTCAAATAGAAAACAGTTATTTTAAATTGTAATAATATTTCACAATATTACTGTTTTTTACTGTATTTTTAATTAAATAAATGTAGTCTTGGTGAGCAGACGAAACTTCTTTTAAAAACATTAAAAATCTTAGTGGTTCCAAACTTTTGGACTGTACTGTATATTAATAATAAGACATGAAATATGATGTTAAATACAGTGTTACCTGCAGAGAGACTGGTGTTTTGTTGTTGCGAGGAGTTGAGTGGGGGTGAGGTTGATGTGTTTGTCTGGATTCCTTTAGTATTACCACATAAATGACAGTAATTATTAGATCAAATAAATTGTTTCTCTTATGAATAGTTTTGCATAGTATGACATGTAAGAAGGTTTTTTGGTACAAAAATGTCAATGCATAACTGATTATTATTACAATAAACTGCATTAGCTCAACAATATGCTAATTTATTTACATGATATAGACTGAAGGAAAACTGATAAATTGATATATATTAATAATAAGACATGAAATATGATGTTAAATACAGTGTTACCTGTAGAAGGACTGGTGTTTTGTTGTTGCGAGGAGTTGAGTGGGGGTGAGGTTGATGTGCTTGTCTGGATTTCTTTAGTATTACCATAAAAATTATAATAATTATTAGATCAAATAGGCCTAAATTGTTTCTTTTAGAAATTCTTTTACACAGTATGAGATTTCTTTTGTACAAAAATGTCAACACAAAACCAATTATTAGCATAAACTGCATTAGCTCAACAATATGCTAATTTATTTACATGATATAGACTGAAGGAAAACTGATAAATTGATATATATTAATAATAAGAGATGAAATATGATGTTAAATACAGTGTTACCTGTAGAAGGACTGGTGTTTTGTTGTTGCGAGGAGTTGAGTGGGGGTGAGGTTAATGTGCTTGTCTGGATTTCTTTAGTATTACCATAAAAATGACAGTAATTATTAGATCAAATAAATTGTTTCTCTTATGAATAGTTTTGCATAGTATGACATGTAAGAAGGTTTTTTGGTACAAAAATGTCAATGCATAACTGATTATTATTACAATAAACTGCATTAGCTCAACAATATGCTAATTTATTTACATGATATAGACTGAAGGAAAACTGATAAATTGATATATATTAATAATAAGACATGAAATATGATGCTAAATACAGTGTTACCTGTAGAAGGACTGGTGTTTTGTTGTAGCGTGGAGTTGAGTGGGGGTGAGGTTAATGTGCTTGTCTGGATTTCTTTAGTATTACCACATAAATGATAATAATTATTAGATCAAATAGGCCTAAATTGTTTCTTTTAGAAATTCTTTTACACAGTATGAGATTTAAAAATGTTGGATATCACCCAATATTGTACCAGATTGTTCTTTTGTACAAAAATGTCAATATGGAACAGATTATTATTACCATAAACTGTATTAGCTCAACAATGCGATAATTTATTTACATGATATAGACCAGGGGTGTCCAAACTTGGTCCTGGTGGGCCACTGTCCTGCAGATTTTAGCTCCAATTTGCCTCAACACACCAGTCTGGAAGTTTCTGGTAGGCCTATGTCTAGTAAGACCTTGATTAGCTGGTTCAGGTGTGTTTAATTGGGGTTGGAGCTAAACATTGCAGGACAGTGACCCTCCAGGAGCAGGGTTGGACACCACTGATATAGACTGAAGGAAAACTGCTAAATTGATAAATAATAATAAAACATGAAATATGATGTTAAATACAGTGTTTCCAGCAGAGAGACTGGTGTTTTGTTGTTGCGTGGAGTTGAGTGGGGGTGAGGTTGATGTGCTTGTCAGGATTTTTTTTAGTATTATTCACTAAATGATAATGATTATTAGATCAAATAAAATGTTTCTCTTATAAATACTTTTACACACTCCTGTATACGATGCAAGAAGTTTGGACATTACATGGCGACCCATATAGTATACCAGTTTTTTTTTGTTTGTTTGTTTTTTGTAAAAAATGTCCTTAAAAAATTGAAATGTATTAATATTATCACAATGTAAAAAAGGAAATTTTAGAAATGTTAAAAAAATTTCTGCAGCAATATTATGGATGTGGTAAAAACACCTATCACTGTAATATGTCTGTAATTGCACCTTCATCAAAATTAACTGGAACATCGCCTGATAATATTTCAAAGTGATTTCCGTAATTCTGACAGACAAATATTGTATTTACTTTACCTCTGCTTTAGAAACCGTACACACTGCTAATAGTGATTAAAAAATAAAAAGGGGAGACAATTACATATTAAATTGTGAAAACACACTTGGAAAGAGACGTGAGGATTTGGGGAGAAAAACGAGAGGTTCTGCATTCCAGTGACCACAAATGAACAGTATTGTCTTTTTTCAGCGGAATGCAAAGGGGAATAAAAGAAAATAAGGAGAAAAAAAGAACACAGTGACTGAAAAGAGCTCTTGCCATAGATTTTCTTTTTATACCACGTCACATTTAATACCACAAGTTACGTTATTTTCCTGACATATGAAAATAGAACATAAAAAGAACATTATGATTTGAAATGATTTGTTTCAGTCTTTTTAAGTGAAACTTCCCCAAACAGGAAGTGCCTCCCATAATCTAAAACGCAGTAGGATTGTTAAGAAAAGCTTTTTTTTTTTTTTTTTTTTTTTTTTTTTTTTTACAGCTTTGAATAAAAACCATGAAATACAACATTAAACGCACTGTTTCCTGCAGTAGGGCTGGTGTTGTGTTGTTGCGAGGGGGTGAGTGAGGGTGAGATTTATGTAAGAGTCGGTTTTAGTGTAGAAATGGCCCCTTCATGATAATGATCATTTGATTAATAAAATGTTACATTTATGTAGAGAATATGAATAAAAAAGATGAAATATAATATGAAGTAATTTAATATAAATATGAATGAAATATTTAATAAATATTGTACTGGGCTTTTTGCACAAAAATACCATCACTTTAGTGGTTGCATGTCAACAATAAAATGTACTATAAATAGATATCTGTGATATATTTTTTAATATTTAAATATAAATGTACACAGATATTTTTACCTTCAAAATGAATTAAGGTAAATTCATTCCACATGAACTGGAACTTTGGTTAACAAAAATAAATGTTTAATATTAATATACCGTAGGATTTTAAATGTGAAGCCTACATAGTCTAAATGGGTTTGCTTGGGTCTCAAATAATAAATAAATAAATAAATAAATAACACCTCTTGCTCAATGATGGTGTGCTTGTAGCATGGCATGATGGGAAGATGGAGGTCAGAGAGTGAGAGAATAATAATAATGCAGGAGTGTGAGTTTGATGATGTGATGTCAGCTTTACCTTTTATGGTAGGTGCAGGTGTGTTTGATGAGACGAGAGTGGAGGAGTTTGACTGAGTGTCTGTAATGATGGATTGACACCATGAAAGAATATTCAAGCATATATATATATATATATATATATATATATATATATATATATATATATATATATATATATATATATATATATATATTTCTGACCCACAAGTTCAAATCAGGCATCAGTATCAGCATAACAGACATAAAGTGACACTTACCGTTTTTGTCCTTTGCTGAGTCTGTTGAAAGTGCAAGATAAAAACTTATTAATTAACGTCATAAGAATTATATTATGCATACTGAGAATCAAGAGAGTAAACAGCTTTTATGCCAAGGGGAAGTGTTTTCTCATGCTTTTTAAAAAACTTATAAGGCTTTTCTATGCACAATTATGTGGCTAGCTGCATTTCGCAATGTTTTTTTTTTTTTTTTCTGTCAAAACAGACATATACACCATCAATGAAAAGCACTATTACAGAGGAATGTATAGATATAAGAGAAATGATGCTTAAGAATTTCTAGTAATAGGAATAATTTCAAAATCCAAATTTCTTGAATACAACTTTTCTATGATGGACATTTTTTCACAAATTAAAGTGCCCCTATTATGCTATTTTAAAGGTCCCTTGAGGTCTCCTACAATAGGATTACATGCATCCAAAGTAAAAAAAACAAAAAACAAACAAACATTACATTTCTCAGCCTGTCTGTTGTGATTGGTCTACCATGAGCTAAACAGGTCCTAAATAGTGAGGAAATGTTTTGATCGCCCCCTGGTGGCTGGCTGCAGTATAGTTCATAAACCCCACCCCACCCTCACTCTAATGTATGTTCAAGTGTTTGCTTTTCCAATGAGTTTGGTTTTAGTTAGTTATCTGATGTTGTGAAAACGGGTGCAATGTCTGAGGGAGTATATAGGTGTGATATACAGCTCCACCTCAGGATCACTGCAGACTCCGGCTCCAAATGACGTCATTAGCGCAAAATGTCAACTGCCATTTCTGGGACATTTTGGCTTCATTTTTCTAACAGTGGAACGAAGAGAATACACATCGTCCATCTTTTTTTACAGTCTATAGTTTTAATCCTGTTAAATTAAACATGGCGTCTACCCTGAATAAGGCCTATTTCACTTCAGATCATTAGCAAACATAGTGATACAGACAGTAATGGTTGTGCTGGTTTTACTGTATCAGTTTGAGTCTTCATCCTTTGGAAGCACATGCAAAGTGGATTTACACATAAGCACACAGTCTGAAGCGCATGGTGCAAGTGCACTTAGGGCATGTATGAATCAACTTTTGCTAGTTTAATGACGGGAGAAATGGTCGGTGCGCCCGGCGCATGGTCTAAAATGGTTGTCCCTATTCTCTTAATGAGTAATGGTTGTGTATGGGGCGTATTATGCAATAAACCAATCAGAGTCTCATCTCCCATTACCTTTAAAAGCCCGTTGTGCTCACGCCATGGCGAATTCACTATTTACATGGAGGAATTTGCAAGTGGAAAAACCGAACACCTCTCTAGCGAGGAAACGGATCTACTTGTGCGCGAGCAGACGAACTGAGGGACAAGCCAGATTCCACCAAAGCATTTTATAATTATGCACACAATAATATCTTTTATGTTGTAATCCTTTTATTTGTAATATTTGGCATGTTTGTGTGCTGCTGCGCTTCCCTGTGTGTGTAATAAGCAGAGTGTATGTGCATTGAGCACCCGCCTACATGCCCATATTACTAACACAAACTTTAAATAACAAAAAAATTTAGTCAATTTAGAGTCTATTTCAGTTGCCTCAAAATAGCAACACGCACCTGAACACACCTCGTTTTCAGACCAGCACGCCCATGGGTGCACAAATGGGCGCAAATGCATTTGCTATTTAAACAACGTGGCGCAGGACGTGAAAACGATTTCTGCAAAACACTTGTGTAGCACCAGGCGATGACAGGACTCAATAACTTTATTTGTTGTGCAGGTTTGAAACATTGCAGACCTTTTACATTCACAAACAATTATATTACACACTGCATCGAAGGTAATATTAAATATTAATATTAAAAGCATAATAGGGGCATGTTAATGTAGTAATAAATAGTAAAACTTTTTTTTATTTGAAGGCTATACCATGTGCATGTGATATTTTATACCACAAGTTATTTATTAATTTTTTTGTATTTGGTATTTTTTGGGTTTCTAAGTTTCCAAGAACTTGGCATATGTGCTTTAAACTAGATCTCTTGGTTTTAGGGTTGTTTGAGCACTGGATCTGGATTTCTTTATGATAAACAAAAATAGATGTTTAATATTAACAATATTGCCTGATCGACGTAATGTGAAGCCTGGTATGGCCTAAAAAGGACTTGCTTGGGACAAACAAATAAATGAACATCTAATAAATAAATAACACCTCTTGCTCAATGATGGTGTGCTTATAGCATGGAATGATGGGAAGATGGAGGTCAGAGAGTGAGAGAATAATAATAATGCAGGAGTGTGAGTTTGATGATGTGATGTCAGCTTTACCTTTTATGGTAGGTGCAGGTGTGTTTGATGAAAAGACAAGAGTGGAGGAGTTTGACTGAGTGTCTGTAATGATGGATTGACACCATGAAAATATATCTCAGCATATCAAGTTCTCACATATGTATTTTCTGACCCAACACACACACACACACACACACACACACACACACACACACACACACACACACACACACAAATCACCAGCATAAGAGAAATGGCATGGATAAAGAGTGACACATACCTTCTGCTGAACCTGTGGAAAGTGTGAGATGAAACTTTATTAATTAACTGAATCAGAATCACATTATGCAACTGAACTTTTAATTATTTCTAGGAATCAAAGGGTGATTGAACTGAAACTACTGCATGATGTGCAGCTACTTACCCACATTACCTTACCAACACAAAACATCTGTTAGCAGTATTTTTTTACATATAATTCATGTCTTAGACTTCACATTCTAATTGATTTAGATTATCAATGTTATAAAAATGTAACTTTGCCTATAACACTAATTCATAATTGCAGTTACTGTAAACCAGAATGGTGATGCGAGTTTGAAGGACAGAGATAGTTGTGGTGAGATTGCAATGCAGCACGATAGAAGGATGGAGGTCAGAGGTCATGAGTGAAAGTGATTGATAGAGAGATATAATGCTGGAGTGTGTGTCCGCTGTGGTGATGGGTGTTGTCATGGTTACCTGTAGGGTTAGGTGGGTTTGGAGGGACAGAAGTGGGTTGCGTGAGATTGTTGGATGAGTCAGCAGAACCTATTTGACATAATCATATTGTTTAAACTGGATCCAAAAGAGTCCTTATGAATAAAGTTTACACATTTCAACAAGATTAATACACCGAATGCAGTACTAACCACAAAAAGCTAAATTACAGAAATGAGTACATTTTTTTTTTTAGAAATTGCATTTTTATTAATTGAACCAGTGTACTAAAGAAACTGATACTTTCATTCAGTAAGGATGGCATTCCTTGGTCCCAAACTTTGAATGATAGTGTATATATATTAAATGGGTACTTCACGGCTGGCTAAATGGGCTTTCAATAAAACTTTACTGCCTCTTCAGTAGAAAGGTGAACAAAAAAATTTAAAATCAAAAAGGTTGTTATCTTCCCTTTTGCACTGGGCATGTTGCCATCCAAGGCCACTTCCACCAGTCTGCTATGGGAACGCTTGACCGGAGTCAAATACTGCTTTGCTTTAGTAGGAAATAATAATCTTTTTAGTCATAGTTTTGTTGACTTATATCGCTCCCAGGTGCAAGAATTCAAAGTGTAAACATTTAGCTAGAGTGAGTTGCTTTCATCTTTGAAGGATCCAGAGAGTTGTAAGCAGTGGCTAAAGGCTGCAAATATATAGAGAGTGACACAAACTGAATGATTTTAGGCCAAACAGAGGGGAAAAACTGAAAGAAACTGCTGTAACAACCTTCAATGTCAACAATAACAGATATAGAAAGCAAAAGTGGAAAAACGGTTTGATATTCATTAAAAATGTAATATTTACATATGAATGTATAAAAATTATTTCCATCTTTAAAATATGTTTAAAATATAGCATAATACATATAATAATAAAAAATATTTTTAAAATATATAAAACACATTTTTAAGTGCCATGCTTGATGGTTACACCACTTTACATTTTTAAAGTTATTGCTTTTTTGTAGAAATCGGTATGAACAATTTAAACAAATGTCTAAATCTAAGACAAACTTGCCATGTATGTGTAAAGTAGATTTTAAATTTGTAATTTTCTTTTTCATCATGTACATCCTTACTTGTCACTGACTCGACCACATGAAGAACTACAAACACTGTAAAACTACAAACCTACACAAAAGGTCAAAGAAGCTTTAAGCAAGCTGTACACTTTCAAATTAAATCTCTAGTGATAAATATCTTACAAATGTCTAAATCTGAGAACTTGCCACATGTGTGTTAAAGGAGATTTTAAATTTGTAATTTTCTTTTCATCATCTAGTCCAGGGGTGTCCAAACTTTTTTAAAAGGGGGCCAGATTCGATGTCGTGGACACATCTGGGGGCCGGTATATATATATATATATATATATATATATATATATATATAAAAATTTCTTTAGGCCTATATGTTTTGTTTCTTGAAATCATAACAGATTTGACAAAAGCTTGAGCTGACAGTAGAGTACTTTGAGATAGGACACATATGCAAATTTAATACATAAACTATATCTATAAAACTTAACCTCGTTTTTAAAGGGTGAAATTTAAATGTTATTACTGAGTTAGAACTCTATTCTTATTTAAATTAAAAGTACTCTAATTAGATCACCATAGGTAAAACCACACATGGCACTTAACTACATGGTAAAAAGTAAAAATATTGTTTCTATATGTAGAAAGGCTTTAAGGTATTTAGTCTATAAACACATTTAATATAAATACGAATGCACAAAACTGCAAGTTTATGACATAAATAGTCTGTAATATGGCCTTATTGGCATTTAATACAAGTCTACATTAAAAATTAAATAAAATAAGATATTAACTTAAATTTCTGGCAATATACCATGGTTACAGTTAGTGTTACCACAGTAAATCCATGGTGAATTGTTGGTTTAAAAGTATTCTAACTGGATCGGCTCAATGTTTCTCCTGATTTGCACGTTAGTGTTGTTGATAGTCAGCGCTGTTTCAACTGGCTTTAAACTGTCAGATCACAGAGAGATTTGCTTGTACCTGAGACCTCTACGCCGAACTTGAACACTTCTCACCAGCTGTTTGGTGGTCTCGAGACGCTCAGCAAGTAAACACATTTGTGAGCTTGTGAGTCGCGCGGTGCGCACAAGCAGCTCTATTTCGTTCCGCTTTTGGTGCGTTAATGTTTCCCTTGCATAAAATCTAGTACTGCCGCCTTGTGTTGACATTGTGAAACTGCACGATTTGTAAATAATGCATGGCGGGCCACATGCGGGCCACACATAATATATTTTAATAGACAAGCTGCGGGCCGCTTAAAATTCATCCGCGGGCCGTAGTTTGGACACCCCTAGTCCATACTAACTCATCATTGACTGCAAGAGAGCATGTCAAAAGGCGATGATATTACCTTTTGCTCCTGGTTCTGAGACTTGAGCCATGTGTGCGGGTGAGGGGCTTGTGGCTAAAGGGAAAAGCAAGTTCATTTGAGATCGTCAACTACAGGAAAGAACTACAAACACTCTAAAACTACAAACCTACACAAAAGGTCAAAGAAGCTTTTTCTAGCAAGCCGTACACTTTCAAATTAAATCTCTATTTATGAAGAGCTTGCATGATAAAAGTTAGGAGTATAGAAGCCAATATCAAATTAATTAACTACTGTATTAGCTTTAGCATTAGCCATTTTAAATGAGAGAAGAATTTGCACCACAATACAATAACGTTTAATTTAGTGCACTGCCATCAAGGTCAACAATAAAAGATATGAAATGTCACATAATGTCAAAAAGGGGTAATCATTATCATTTTTACTCATGTGTGCATGTGAGGGGCCTGTGGCTAAAGGAAAAAGCAAGTTCATTTAAGATAGTCGACTACAGGAATGAATTACAAACACTCTAAAACTACAAACCAACACAAAATGTCAAAGAAGCTTTTTCTAGCAAGCCGTACACTTTCAAATTAAATCTCTATTGATAAATATCTTACAAATGTCTAAATCTGAGAACTTGACTATTGGGCACAAATGGGTTAAGTGCCATGCTTGATGGTTACACCACTTTACATTTTTAAAGTTATTGCTTTTTTGTAGAAATCGGTATGAACAATTTAAACAAATGTCTAAATCTAAGACAAACTTGCCATGTATGTGTAAAGTAGATTTTAAATTTGTAATTTTCTTTTTCATCATGTACATCCTTACTTGTCACTGACTCGACCACATGAAGAACTACAAACACTGTAAAACTACAAACCTACACAAAAGGACAAAGAAGCTTCTAGCAAGCTGTCAAATTAAATCTCTAGTGATAAATATCTTACAAATGTCTAAATCTGAGAACTTGCCACATTTGTTTAGATTTTAAATTTGTAATTTTCTTTTTCATCATCTCGTCCATCTTTACTCGTCATTGACTGCAAGAGAGCATGTCAAAAGATGATGAATATTACCTTCTTTTCCTGGTTCTGAGACTTGAGTCGTGTGTGCGGGTAAGAGGCCTGCGGCTAAAGGAAAAATCAAGTTCATTTGAGATAGTCAACTACAGGAAAGAACTACAAACACTGTAAAACTACAAACCTACACAAAAGGACAAAGAAGCTTCTAGCAAGCTACACTTTCAAACTAAATCTCTATTAATAAATATCTTACAAATGTCTAAATCTGAGAACTTGCCACATGTGTGTAAAGTAGATTTTATTTTCTTTTTTATCATGTTGTACATCCTTAATCATCACTGACTGAGAGAGCATGTCAAGGGAGGATGAATATTACCTTCTTCTCCTGGTTCTGAGACTTGAGTCGTGTGTGCGGGTAAGAGGCCTGCGGCTAAAGGAAAAAGCAAGTTCATTTGAGATAGCTGACTAGAGGAAAGAACTACAAACACTGTAAAACTACAAACCTACAGAAAAGGTCAAAGAAGCTTTTTCTAGCAAGCCGTACACTTTCAAATTAAATCTCTATTTATGAAGAGTTTGCATGATAAAAGTTAGGAGTATAGAAGCCAATATCAAATTAATTAACTACTGTATTAGCTTTAGCATTAGCCATTTTAAATGAGAGAAGAATTTGCACCACAATACAATAACGTTTAATTTAGTGCACTGCCATCAAGGTCAACAATAAAAGATATGAAATGTCACATAATGTCAAAAAAGGATAATCATTACCATCGTCATTCATGTGTGCGGGTAAGGGGCCTGTGGCTAAAGAAAAAAGCAAGTTCAGTTTAGATAGTCAACTACAGGATATAAATACAAACACTACAAATTTATATTTAAGACCAAAGAAGCAATTTTCTCTAGCAAGCTGCATATTTTCTAATTAGACCTTGGTTGATGAAGCCAATATCTTATATGCTGAAAGGTAGAAGAAAAAGCCAATCTCAGTTTTCACTAGAAACAGCACAATATTTGAAACATACAAAAACAACAACAACAAAAAAAAAATACTTATTTTAGAAAATGATTCCTGGATGGTGTAGGGCATTTGTAGAAATTTGTTCTCTAAAACTGGATTTTAAAAAAAAATGATTTACCAAAGCAGACTGCATTTGACAGCATGTACAAATCATTTAGAAAAAAACAAATGGTTACACTTTATTTTGATGCTCCCCAACACACGTTCTACCGACTATAAGTAACTTATGCAAGTACATGTCAACTTTATTCTGCTAACCCTAACGCCTAACAGTCTACTAAAACTCTAATAAGAGTTAGGTGACTTCTAGGTGCAACATTACTTATATTTCAACAGAGAATGTCTAAAGGGGACCAATCAAAAAGAAGTGTAACCAAACAAAAAAATGAGAAAAAGTTCACTGACAACTGAAAAGCGGTTTCATTTAGAAACAAGTCAACTATCGCAAACCAAAACACTCACACAGTATATTCAGCAGTTCAATTCTTTGAAACCCAAGTGAAACACAGTCTCCTTGTAAAACCATTGGCTTTGGTCAGAAAAAGGGAAGGGAGTTACTAGCAGTGGTCTGTATGTGGCGCGACCTGGCTGCCATGGAAACGAAGAGCGCATACAAACAATTTCAGTTTCTCAACCACAGCTTCCTGTAGCTTGACAAAACCCTTCCCCCGTTCTCAAGGCTCAGGCACTTTTTGCTTTCTTTTTTCTTCTGTTCGCCAGCGTATGGTTGTGTCACTCATATACTGAGCGTGTGCCGAAGGGGGAGGGGTCAGAAAAACTTCTGAGAGTGGGGGGTAGATAATAAGATATCTATAGATATGCAAATTATATCTATGCAATTCGTTATCGTTTACATGAGAGCTTTGACTACATCATATGTAAGTCAACTAAGTATGTAGTGCAGTTTCATTAATAATCAATGCATTCACCTAATGCAATGTCAAATCTGGTGATTTTTAACCCTTATATGTCTTATTTTTAGCATTCTGAAAACGTCTTAATCTTACCTTAACTTTTAGTAACTGGCATTTTAACTCAAGTGTCAGAGCAAGCAGTACTTTTTCATTTATTTTCTTTGCCGGATGTGGTTTTGCTCGACTTGGTTCACAACTTGAGGTGCGTGCATTCTGAGCGTGGCTGTTTTAGCAGGTCCACCCATTACATGGAACATGACAGCATGAGAATAATGACTTTAAATTGCCTGTTTCGTATGTCTCATTTTAGAGGATTCTTTTAAAAAATATTATATTTTAATTTTACTGCCTTGTCAAACAGACCACAGTGACAGTAGTGAAGTTTGCATAAACCTAAATCTTCTGCAAGTTATTTAAAGTATTATCTAAACCTCCAAACTGCACTATATCCACAAACATGGACTTTTAAAACAATGTACATTACTGTGCAAAATTCTTAGGCCACCATTAGATGTTGTTTTAGCCATGATATAATGACCATATATAATTATAATTAAGTCTCTTTATTAGAATATAATCAGAATACATTTGAATGTAGTAAGTATTTAGTGACCTCCCCTTACACTTCGAGCAATAGCAGGAACCAGCTCTTTTAAACCTACATGGAAAGGAAAAGGACTGGAAGGCCAAGAAAACCTTTAAAAATCTGATGAGAAGTTTCTCAGAGTTTCTTCTTTGAGAAACTGGAAGCAGTCCAGGAAGTCACACTAAATACTGATTTTTGCTTAAAGAAGCCATTTTGTTCTGCATTTTTTTTTTTACATTTTGTGTACATATTTCCTGTATTTATGTTTGTATCATAATAAAGAGACTGAAAAATAAATATGGATGGTTATTAAAACAACAAAGCTTCTGGTGGCCTAAGACTTTTGCACAGTACTGTTTATCAACTATATTCAGTAATAATGGTCGAATATCATATTACGCATTGGTTTTAAAACAATTATTATTAGGCCCAATAATCTTCACGATTAGTCTATAAATGTTCAAATAATTCCTTCTCAAATTCGTTTCATCAACACTGTAAGAAGATGTTTTTTCAGTTGTGTTTCATCGTTTTGGCCTTTTACAATAAATTGCAAAAGTTTAAACTGCAGGACACCACTACTATTTAAAAATATAAGGCAGTAAGTGTATTATTATTCATTTTACTTAAGTTTATCTTCTTTTTTTTTTTTTTTTTGGATAGAATTGGTTAAAAACTATTTAAAGGCCATTAAGCTGAAGGACATGCCATTAAAGTCCTTACTAGTTACATATCAGACATATCAGACTTAAGTTGTATGCTAGTTAAAAATCACAAGAATAACTTTAACACCAAAGTTGTGACATGTATCTCTCATCTTATAAGATTTTGAAGATATTTTGAGAGTGAATTAAAGAAACATACTGGTTAAAAACCATACATCTTTCTACCTATGATATTATATTTACACTTGAATTCAAGCAAATACTCGTTTACTGGATAATTGTTGGTTTGTAAAAAACTGTGCCAATTTACTCTTCTGACAAATGAAGCCAGGCAACCGCCCACAATCAAAAATAATGCAGGTGGCGCATTTGGTCAACACAATGTGACAATTGCCTAGTTACCGCAGAGTTCAAGTATATGTACAGTCTATACGGCCTCATTCATGACATGCAGACATGAAGTCAACACTAATTCAATGCTTTTATGTACAACAAAACTCAGCTTGTTACAAAAATCTAACAATATATGAAAATTGGGTTTTGATGATTAAGTGTAAATAGGCATGGAAGCTATAGAAATTGGACATGTTAAGAAGCTATATGAGCAATTCTGATGTAAAAATTATGGTTTGCGGACCACAAAATGATATTGATGATATTGGATATTCATGATGCTGAATGCCATGAACTGTCAAGCTCCACAAATGACAAAAAAGCAGTAAAAGTCAATTTAACATAGTCAATGTGACACATGTAGTATATTCCATGCCTTGACACATTTGTATGCAGATTTAGTTTTTTTAAGACTTAAATTTCGGTCTGTTCCTCACAAAAAACTATTGTCTGACTTCAGAATACTCGGAATATAGCAGTATGAACTACTTTTATGATGTATTTAGTCATTTTGATACTTAACAGCCTTTGGTCACAATTAACTTTCAATGTATGGAAAGGTGCAGCGTCAACATTCAGCTAAATATCTTCTTTTGCGTTCCACAGAAAGCAGAAGAAAGAATGTCACACATGTTTGGAACGACATGGGAGTGAGTATAAAATGACAGAATTTTCATTTTCAGATGAGCTAACCCTTTAACAATTAAAGACAGCATCCAAATAAGCCTGTAAAGCAGCATCATATACTGATTTCATGAATATTCCCCTGAGCATTGACTCTTAGGCCTCAGTCTCACTCATAGGCCCATCTTTCGATCTTTGGCTTCCTTTTCTATGTGATTTGCATGTACAGTGCAGTCACAAGGATTCTCATACAGTCTCAACCCACAGCATTTTTATATATAGTCAAAAGATATTTAGATTATACACGGCTCACGGCACATCTTCAGTAACTCTCACGAGCACCATTTTAGCCGGCAAATTACGAGGCATAGAAACCGGCTCAAAATGGAACGAGGAAGTGGTCAAAGGCATGTGCAGCAAGACATCATGTTCAAGAGCATCGTGCAATGTGACATCCAAAAGAGCGTCAGATAAAAATATAATATAATACAATTTTCGATAAAGTGTAAAATTTACTAAGGAAAGTTTCTATCCTTGTTATCTTAATATTACATTAAATTAAATAATAAGGCTAAACAACGCATAAGAATATTAAAATATTAAACAAATATATTATATAAAATTCTAAAATGTACATTATTTTTAAATAATGTTTTTAATAAAATGTAATTTGCTATGAAAACCTATTTATTTATATTATTATAATTATTATATTATATTAAGGACAGGAATTTGCTTAGTAAATTACATTAATGAAAATACATGATTAAAAAATTATTATTTAAAATGATAAAATGTACATATATTATATTGTATTATATTATTACATAATTTTACTAAATGTGCAAAAAAAAAAAAAAAAAAAAACAAGTTTCAGTTGCAACCAAAAAGGGTTTTACAGGCTGATGCAATTTCCCCAGAAATAATTCCAAAGAACTCAACTCAAGAATGTCAAAAATGTTCTTCACAAGAACAACTCAAGAGCCTTTACTTTTAAGACAGCAGAACAGAACTCTATAAAATAACAAATAGATTGTCAACAACCCCCATCAAAATGTGGCAGATGAAAGCAGGAAATATTGACTGTCAGCTCGGCCTCAGCACCGGTCAAATCTAGCAGAACCTCAAGCAAGTTTAAGGGGACACACCCAAAGCAACCTGATCTTTGACAGCTCCTTTACCAGGTAACACAATCTAGAACCCAACACACCTCGCAAGAGTCCTGCCACAGACCCTTTTGAAAGATCAAGTTAAATGTTTTGCAAAGCGCTCTTTTGCAACATTTCGCCTTCACTCTGATGCTTTACAAAGCAACAACTTCTCACTTTGGCAGGATAAAGAGAATTCCCCTTCTTCTCAGTCAACGATGATGGCGATTCTCAGTAAAATAATAATACTGCCAATAATTACAGATAAAATACTTCAAATAAATTGAGGGCTCAGGCCGTAAAATTGTTTGTCCTGAATGTACACACTAAGATTTGATCATCATTGACGTCCGTCAAGATTTATGGACACACTCATTCATCTTAAATTCAGTACTTAAACTGATAACTAGTGATGGTAAATAAGTTTCAATGAACTGAATGATGCGATGTTACACAACACAGAAACTGGACCAAACTATGAATCAATCTACATCATTAATTCACAAAATTAGTTACCATAAAAACATAAAAATATCCTGTGTCAAAAAATCTTTCTATCTATAAAAAAAACCTATAAAGTTTTGTACTTACATAAGACCAAGCATAGGACCAATACCAAGGGTCCTAGTGCAAAAAATCTCGCCATATCCAAGGGTTCAAACGCCTCTTCTAAGACACCATATGTCCTATTTGAAACAGACACAGATCTGGGTTAACCATCAGAATGCGTAATGGCTTTCTGGCATCTCTTGCTCTGTTTTCATTTAATCTTACGTGTTCTTATGCGTCTAATCAGTCGGTCCTGTTGCTGGTGAGTGTTCACCTTCAAAAAAATCCTTAAGATGTTTTTAGGGTCTAGAGACAGCAGAGCAGTGCCAGAGACACTCTCCCCTTCAGCTTTGCGTTAAGGCCCTTTCTTAACAGGAAGTTGCAATTTCATCTACGCCACACATCTCTCGCCTTGTACTGTGTCATGTCCTTCAAATGAGAAATGAGAGAAAATGATCTCATTTGTGCTTTGTTTGTTTGACGACCTGCATCCACAGTGAGAACAGCCCCTCCAGAAGATTTTGAATTAAAATCACCTTAACTTGAACATATGAGCAATTCAAGTCAAATGTCATCAGCGAAGCAGAAATTGTTACTTAACTTCACCGATCTAAGCATGCCAAAACCTAAATGTTCCTCTTCTTCTGTTGAAAGATAAACAAGTTTTCTTTCAGTGAAGATAATTAAATTAGCCGGACACAATATTACTGCAATAAATATCAGTACTTTGGGAAGTGTAGTTAAATTCAAGGACTGTAAGTAGCAGTTAAAATATGACATTTGTATAAATATTTTATTTTACTCTATATTTATATGGCAATAATTAAAACCCAATAAAAATTAGTAAAGAGAAATCAGCAACATTTCAGCAAAGTTTTGGTCCCATGACCTCCATCAGACATGAAGGTCCGAGACTGAAACATTGCTGAATAAACTGACAATTTTTGTTGGAATAGTGTGTGGGATTTCTCTTTACACGCTACATATATATATATATATATATATATATATATATATATATATATATATATATATATATATATATATACACACACACACAGACACACACACATATTCCTTCATATATTTTGTATATTTTTTACAAGTACATGAATTACTCACCAAAATACACAGGATACAGCAATATTATAAAATAAACTAATAATAGAGACAATAAAATAGACAATAGACAATAAAATAAATTAAAACAAATCTTGGCTTCTGATTGGTCATCACTAAGGGGCCGTTTACACAACACCTAAAAACAGAAAACTTATGTGTTTTGGTCATTCATTTACAAATGCAAGCGTCTGAAAACGGGATTCAAAGTTTTTTGAAAATGATACCATCATCATCATCTCCATGTAAACTACAAAAACGCAAACATGTGAAAACGTGGAAGTCATGCGCATGCGTTCAGTCTATAGGCGCGTAGTGTTTCTTAGCAGTTAAAATATGATTTTTTTATGAATATTTTATTTGACTCTATATTTATACCTATACACGTAGGACAAAGGCAATAATTAAAACCCGATATAAATTAGCAAAGAGAAATCAGGAACATTTCAGCAATGTTTCGTTCCTATGACCTCCATCTGGAATAGCACTAGAATGAATAGTGGAATAGGGATTTCACTTTACTAGTTTATATATATTAAAACAAATCCTGGCTTCTGATTGGTAATCACTGAGGGGCCGTTTACACGGCCTAACTAAAAACTGAAAACTTTTTATGCATTTTGGTCATTTATTTACACGACAACTGCGTTTTTGGGGCCTGAAAACGCAAGCTTTTGAAAATGGGATTCAAAGTGCAAGTTTTTTGAAAATGATACCCTTACATCATCTCCATGTAAACTACAAAAACCCAAACATGAAAACGTGGAAGTCATGCGCATGTGTTCAGTCTATAGGTGCATAGTGTTTCTTTACAACGTGACATCGCCAACTACTGGCCTGGCATGAATAATACAGTGCTTTTAATCATTTTCACAGATCCGTCTGTACGCAAAACTTTTCAAAAACACAAACACTACATTGTTGTCATGTAAATGTACCCTAGGTATATTGAGATGTTCACTAAGGTCAACTACTAACCTTGGTGAACATCCTGCACCATAAAAAAGGGCGTTTTCTCCAGGGGTGGTGCCTTGTAAATTTTTTTAGATGAGGACATTATAAACACAGAAAACAAATTACACCAAGAAATATTTCAAAATATGAGATAAAATAGTGTTTAAATAACAAATTTTGTTATTGCATTTTCACTGAGATCTTAAAGTGTGGTGTGAATGTGAGGGAGATGAAATACAAGCAAAAATTCACACAAGTCCAAAAATAGTCCGCAAATTGGCTGAATATCATTAGATGGACTAGTTAGAAACTATTGCTATCTGTAAACGATGAGGGTTTTAGCAACCACTCAGGTCTTTTAAATGAATTCTGCACCCGCATCCCTGTGCATGCGAGCTTTATGATACCTGCGGTATATACTGAAGATCTGACTTATGATCCGAAAAGGTCACTATTAATAAACCCCAAACTTAGTGATGTGACTTTGCTTCCTCATTTTGTAATACCAAGTATTATATATTTTACCATTTTTAATTAAATAACATTTTGCTTTCACTTTGTCTCTTTAATAGTTTTATTATGCTCTAAATATTTTATAAAAACAATACGGTACTGGAAGCCATATTGTACACTTAAAAAAGTTTCATTAAACATTTTGATGTTGATATTTTATAACTGACTCACGCAGCTTACAAAACTTAAGCTGTGTTGCTTTTTCACTATTTCTCACTTTCCAAGCCCTGCATGTAGGCAGCGCTGCAAGATACCACTTCCTTGCCTGTTCTTTTTTTTTCTCTCCTCTCTTTTTTTGGTTTCCCGCCTGTTTGAGGAAGTAGCACAGAGACAAAGAGGCGTGCAAAGATGAAAACTCGACCTGACAACCTACTGTATGAACAGAGTCAGATAGTAATGAACTTCAAATATCTGAGGGATCAATTATCAATGAAGAGAATTCAAAGAGATCGATTATTCAGAGATTTTTTAGACCAAATCCAATACAACGCAATAAAAGTACTGTGAGAATTACGTGCGTGTGTAAATTCCTCTTTTCTTTACTTCTCTTTAGTACTCTAAGAGAAACTGTAGGCAAAATGAATCATTTCTTCCACTTTTTTTTCCACTCACATCACTTATTGCTCAGAAGACATGTGCCGGAGACTATAAAATCAACTTCCTGCCAAAGCTTGTGCCATTGATACCAAGTATAGTGTGAATGTTCATGGGCTAAATATAGGCTAAATATATCTGCTTTGATGAGGGACAGGTTTTTTAAAGGGTTTCATCTCTTGAAGTTTGCTTTTTAAAACTGAAGAAAATTAATGTTTTGAAAGTGTAAAACAAGGAATAAAACCTCAAACAGTCATTGTGCCTACAATTAAATTGTAGGCGGTGGGTAGTTGGCTGCCTCAAAGGGTGATCAACCACTTCCGGAAGTCTGTTCTCTGTATCAAAAGCACATTTGCAATTGTGCACAAGCAAATACACATCAGGCACGTCAACTCCACACACATTTATACAAACTGCAAAGGCCGATGAGTAATTCTAGTACTGTGGCGTGAAGAAAAAAAAATTACCTATCGACTCACTACAAGTGAACTTACTAAAAACAATGTAAATGTGGCACATTACAGCACATGTTCTAGCACCTGGAATTTCAACATTGTTGACTGTGGTTAAGATTGTGTGTTTCACGATAAAATGAATGTATATTTTTTGGAGTTGAAAATCTCGGTAGCATCCGGGAGAGTTAGCGAGGAGATAGGAGTTAATATGGATAACCCTGTTGAAGGTATGTTTTGAAGCATGGAAGCTGGTTTAGGACCAGCATAAACTGGCTTCCATGCTTCAAAACATACCTAACCAACATATGCTGGTTTTTTCAACAGAGAAAAATGTGACAACATTACAAGAATTCATTTATAAATAAAAAAACTAGGTTAGTTTGCAAAACATAAACAATCTAAAGAAATAAAGAGCGAGTAATGTTTCATTTCTTAGTCTATATAGCTTTGGTTACTATTACATATAACAAATTAGAAGAGGAATTAGTATAGCATTTCAGACGAAAAGACATTGTGTGGGATTTTAAATCAGGCACTGAAGTCTATGGGAATTTTCAGCCATTTTATAATTTGTTAATCGGATCACTAAGATAATTATTGGCATTTCTACTTAAGCTGTGTGATTTGAGGTAGTTTAGTTCAAATATTTATAACCTCGTGTTGCACCAGAAATAGTGACACTAGCATTAGCAAACAACGCTAATTCATGCTTTAGTATAGCCATTTTATTTATACAACATGAACTATATTTTATTCTTCAGACCGTGTAGTCTTAAGTGCCTTGCTGACAGAAATAACCTTAATATTCAGCTTAATATAAATTATGTTAAGCTAAGTGTCATTTGACCAAAATCTTCCATCTAATCTGGGCTGAAAGCTGTTACCTGTGTGTGGACAGAAAATAACTACACATGTACCAATTAATTCTGCTGGTTACCATTCCCTGTTTTTCTCTGACCTTTCAACTATTCAAGGGACTGCTTCAGGATAAAACTAGCCCTCTGACCTGAAAGAAACCTTTGTTGCACTTGCAACCATATTTATCATGTTTCATGGCTGTCTGGCACTGGTCCACACAATGGTGTACCGCCTGCTTGCATAAACATCTCAGGGGCATGGCGTTGTGTGCTAACGATGACCGCATCCCAATTCTGTCCTATATGGTATGCAAGACTAATTTCTATTGAAAATTGTAGAGTTTAACAAGGAGAGGAGCTTGCAAACATAATCATAGAAATGTTCTTATACCAAAAACTGTATTTAGAGGCACTAATGACTGATTTTTTTGTGTTAAAAACAACCCAAGTTGGGTTAAAAATGGACAAACCCAGCAATTTGGGTTAAATGTTAGCCTAACCTGCTGGGTAGTTTTATTTAAACTATTGTTTAAAAATTACTATTTTGCTCCCTTAAAATGAACCCAAAGTATTTTGGAAATGAACATTTATTAATAAGTTTAATGAATAATAATCAAACAATAAGCATTTATTAAATTGCTTACTAATAGATGTTCACCTTTTGATTATTATTGTTGCCTCTAGTAATTATGTGTCTAATTTTTAATTTCCAACCTATTTTGGGTTCATTTTAAGCCAGCCATATAGTCATTTTTAAACAATAGTTGGGTTAAATAAAACTGAACTAAATATAACACACTCACATCAAGTACTTTACATGTGCTTTAGCATGTTAGGCAACACATAAACATGAGTGTACTTCTTTAAAGCACAATAAAAGATTATTAAAACAATGATTTAAAATGTACTTTAAAGTAAAACTTTTAATTCGACATTTTAAAGTACACTTTTGTTAAAGAGAGTACACTTTCATTACGGTTTCTTAAATACACTTAAGTAGCCTTTTATTTTATATATATATATGTGTGTGTGTGTGTGTGTGTGTGTGGCCTATACATACATATATATTTGGAGGGCAGTGTGTGTGTATATATATATATACACTGCCCTCCAAAATTTTGGAAATACCCCTGGAAAAGTGTGGTTTTGGACGATATCAGCATAAATCCTTATCATTTTTTGGTGCAAATACATTACAGTAACTTGGCATTATCGTTGAAGACCAGCAATAATAATTTTCATTTTGATTACATAACAATGGCAATATATACATGTCAAAGTCAGACATGCCCCTTTGCCAGCGGTGATGCCTGGTTACTGGTTTAAACTTGGCTCAGGTTTGTAAAAGATTTTTGGGTCAGCACACCTTATTAGCTTCAACAATTGATTGCCATTTAAGTTTAGATTACAATGAACCAATTAGAACCCAGTTTATGTCAGATAGCTGCTAATGGTGGATATTTTGAGGAATCGAAAATTTAAGTTTTTTTCTATGTATAAACTGTTTATATAATAAAATATGTTTTCATAGTTTGTGTTAAAAATTACACAAATTAAAAAGAATTCATGCCAATATTCCCAAAAAAACCCTTTTCTAGGCCGTTTCCAAACTTTTGGAGGGCAGTATATATATATGATATAGATTTTGCAGTAGGCATTCAGTGGACACTTTACAATGCAATAGTAAGTATGCCCAGATTTCATTCATATTATATAGAACATACTTTTTAATAGTTGCAAAGTTTGTTCCTCATCAAATGTAGTACCTCAGACAGTAAGAGATTTTGGACACACATATAAAAGTATGTCCCATTAATGGCATGTTTCACTATCCCCTCAAAGAACACACTGTACTTTCCCTTACATGGCTTATTTTTAATGTTTGGTGTAGGTATAGGAAATTAATTATCAGTATTATTAACATCCTGTTATACAGCTATTTCCTCATTGTATAGTCAGCATATGATCTATGCTAGCTCGGTTATTCTTACGTTTAAAAAAATCTCACAGATTCCTGATCACTGATGTGTCGGAAGCTGATGAAATGTCTATTTTTAAACTAAGTAGCATTTAAGTATGAGAAAATAAATGGGCGTGACCTGAGCGTGCTGCAGCTGCAGTATGAGCGGGAGGGGCAGGCCTGAGAAACGCCGCACCACAAAATTACGCAAACCATGCACTCTTCCTCTTTGCTCTGCTTCTCCATGGTGAAATCTCTGGATTTACACTGTGGAAAGTAAAAATGTTCAGTTGTTACCTAATTAGGATCCCACAGACAATGACCCCTAATGTGGACATCTTTATGTTGTCAGATTTATTTATTTATTGGCTTTTATTTTATACTTAATTTCTTACCTACCAAAGACATCTGGATGTTCCTGAAAGTGCAGCTGGCATCATTATGAGGTCAGGTGGAGAATGGAGGTCATGAGAGGAGGTGAAACACATACTGGGACACCCACAAAACCTGAGCACCACAACAGTCACAACAGCAAATGCAGACAACTTCTGTCAAAAGAAGTAATATGGCAATTTAAGAGAGTCAATGACAGTGTTGAGGAGAGTTACTTTTAAAAGTAATGTGTTACAATATTACATAACTCCCTAAAAAAAGTAACTAATTGTGTTACTTTACTTTTGTGTAACATTTTCTCACCTTGGCTTTTTTTATATAATGATAATTTAAACAAATTCTATTTTTGGCAAATGTTAAGTCCCTTTCACACCAAAAGTTATGTGAATAAGCATAGGTGGAAGGAAATGCAAATTCACGCCTGCATATTATAGGGCGCAGCTCAAACCTTTCACCTTTCAGCTGTGCTGCCATTCTGTATTAAAGGGGCTATATATCAAATTTTCACTTTAATAAAGCATAAAAATACCCCGATATGTTTGCAGATAAACATGCTAATTTCACCTACTTGAATGAATGAATGAGGCATTTATATATATGAATGAGGCATTTATATAACGCTTTCATATGTACTACTGTACACCCAAATTGCTTTACAATCATATCAGGGGTCTCTCCTCATCCACCACCAGTGTATGTGAGATACTTGTATCTCAGAAACACAATGCTACAGAGCCAGACATTCTAATTTGAAATGTGCGTTCCGTGTCGGAACGTCTGTCTTTGTTTTGGCCTGTGCGAAACCGCGTGTTGCCAGTTTATCCAATAGTATTTCGACATCACAGGTTGCCAGTTGGCGGAAAACACTGTGTTTCAGCCATGGGAAGCAGCAAACAAACTGGGTCAGAGAATCGCAGATTCTACCTGACCCAAAAATCCTCTGCATCCATCTAAAAATCTCTATGAATGACAGCATATTAAAACACAGATAATTCAACTCATCAGCTTACAGTGTGTAAGTCTCCTCAACTTTCATTGTCAGTTGCGCTCCCTCTTGTTGCGTGTCCTCAAACTGGCCACCCGTGTCTTCGACCACTGGGTGTCATTCCTACATAGAGCCCCTTTAAAGAAGTTTAAGACAGAGGAGAATAAAGTTCATAATACTCAGGCCACATCGAAGACCGCATTCGAAGGCCGACTGAGTCACTGCGGTGTGACGAAGGCTGTTCCAATTCTAAGTCTCCTTCAAATGCAGCCTTCGTTTCCTGTAAAATGAAGGATACAACAGATGGATCCTTCACGGCCTTACCTACCCCAGAATTCATTGTGTATGCAGTTTTTTTAAAGAGAAATTGCTGAATTACACTTAAAGAGTTCATTTGCAAAAACTGATAAAGGACACTTTTAAAAAAAAATCCCGGCTGACATGCGTTATTCTCCACACATAACACGTTCTGAACCCTAAATATGTTTTGTCAAAAAGCCGGTATTGTCCACTGTCAAGGCATCGCGAGTTCTTTATAGCAGAAACCGACAAGCGCCCTTGTTGTTTGTGTAGAGAAACCGATAAGTCTGTTGTAGCGAATCAACGCGCTTTATTCAGGTCAGGTGCAAAAGGCTACTAGTCACTTCAAAAAGACGTGCTAGCTGAGGGGAGTTTAAAGGGTTAGTTCACCCAAAAATGAAAATTCTGTCATTAATTACTCACCCTCATGCCGTTCCACACCCATAAGACCTTCGTCAAAGTCCCTGACAAGCATAGACAAGTCATTTCACTCGGCGGCCATCTTTGAAACGCCTCTCGGGCATCCTGGGCATTATGCAATCACTTTGAATGGGGAAACATCAAATTCTCCAAAACTGTTCGCCAACCTTACGATTAAATTTCATATTTGAAATCGCCACTGAAATCTAACAACAACCGGCTCATAAATGTAGTTTCTAAACGCTCGAATCATGACAAAAAAACCTGTATTTTTCAGGCTGGATCAAGCTAATGCGCATGCGCAGACCTAAATGCGCGTCTCTTCGGAGGCGCGCGTCTGACTGTTTCTATAGAAACCGGTGATTCTAACGGCCGCTGAAGTGACGCGATGACTTTACCAGTCGGCGATTGGTTCTTATTTAGAAGGCGGGACTTATTCCGCCATATTGCGCGTTACATTTTCTCCCATTCAAAACAATACGAGTGACACGTCGAGTTATTTCTACGTCTCTACCTTCGTTAATCTTCGGAACACAAATTAAGATATTTTTGTTGAAATCCGATGGCTAAGTGAGGCCTGCATAGGGAGCAATGACATTTCCTCTCTCAAGATCCATAAAGGTACTAAAAACATATTTAAATCAGTTCATATGAGTACAGTGGTTCAATATTAATATTATAAAATTACGAGAATATTTTTGGTGCGCCAAAAAAACAAAACAAAATAATAACTTATTTAGAGATGGACGATTTCAAAACACTGCTTCAGGAAGCTTCGGAGCATAATGAATCAACATTTCGAATCATGATTCGGATCGCTTGTCAAACAGCCAAACTGCTGAAATCACGTGACTTTGGCGCTCCGAACAGCTGATTTGACACGTTGATTCATAATGCTCAGATGCTTCCTGAAGCAGTGTTTTGAAATCGGAATTTTCATTTTTGGGTGAACTAACCCTTTCATCAAAGCTGACTAAAAGTGATTGAGGATTTATAATTTCAACTCCTGCAAGTCCTTGTACACCATACACATCTTACATGCTGAACCCTTTGGTTGTCCTTTTGCATTTGTGTGTGTGTTTGTGTACACATTTGAGTTTTAAATGCAATTACAAAGCAATTACTTGGTTTCGGTTTAACTCTGAAACATGAAATGTGGAGTTTTTGCTAAAAAACAAACTTTTAATAAATAACATACTTTCAATTAACTTTAATTGTGTAAGTTACCTGTATTTTTTGGAGTTATTATTACTTAATCAAAACATCCCAGCTGAATTTGATTGATATTACTTGGAATGCACAATAAAAAAAAAAACATGATTTGTGAGAAAAATGGAGTTACCTGTTTTTTCAAATGAACTTAAGTCCGAGTCCTTCAAAGGGTGCAGCCTCTGAATTGGGACACAGCATTACTTTAGCAGTAAAAACAAAAAAGAATGAAACACAAATGTGATGTTTTACTGTTTATGCTTATTAGTATGGTTGAATTGGATCATCGAAGGTCAGCAGCAAATACATTGGTTAAGGAAGTGAGATTAAATAAAAATATTTTTGTTAACATTTAATTATTACAAGTTTGCATAATATCCTGAGTTTGCATTTCACGGTTATTTTTATTTCATTTTGAGGAATACTGAATCTGTTTTTGTGCAAGTGAGATGAGTAAATGCTCACATTTAGTCTAGAACTACAATAACACTCATGTTCACATAGCGCCTCTGCACTTACTCAAGATTTCAATCAAAATGGTAACAGGAGAGCTGTCAGTCAATAAATGTGAAAAAGTAACTTGTGTTACTTATTTGAAAAAGTACAACAAAGATATTTTGCTGAAAATGTAAAAGTAATGCGTTACTTTATACTAGTCACTTTTTAAAGTAATCTGATTACATAACTGGCATTACTTGTAATTCATTACCCCGAACACTGGTCCATGAAGCATTAAGCAAGTAGCTGTTTAGCTTCCTAAATTAGAACTGGTCGAGCCGTTGCGGTAAATTTAATATTGCACTTTTGATTGTATGCGTATAGTAATTTTTCAAACAATAATAAAAAAACAGAAGACCCCTTTTTATATGTAATAGTGATGCCAGTCTTGGCAAACACTGCACTATGTAATTAACTATATATTTCAATATTTGAACCATCTCTGTATCAAATCCAGAACATTCCTTTCATATTAATGGAAACAAAACATCTCCATATTCAAAACACAATACAGATTAACCGAAAGTGTCAAACTACTGTAAATATCATAAACTGCTCAGTGTGAAAATAATTAGTTTCTCCTGATGTTGTAGTTTATGTGTTATTTATCATTTTATGTCAAACAAATAGCCTAACTGGGCCTGATAAAGAAGAATATAAGAAGATCACAGAAATGAGGAAACAGATGTAAGAGTGTGAGATGTAAAACTATGTGTGAAATTTCATTTGTTTTATAGTCCTAACACATTATCTGTGTTAAAAATGTCTGGACGCCTATTTGCATTCAGAGTTTTGTTCATTTACAAGAACTCGAATGGTGACGTGAGGACAGAAGCTGTTTCACTTCCTCACTCAATAAAATGTTTGATAGGAACAAAAGTTCCAGCATGTGGACATCTGTTTCTAACTGTACCAAGGACTTTTTAGTGTATATTTTATATATATATATATATATATATATATATATATATATATATATATATATATATATATATATATATATATATATATATATATATTAATCCCAGCATGTAAATAAAGCCAATAATGCAGCCGTTCAACACCTATTTTTAACGTCCATTTAATTTGGGCAATCCGCGATTGCACATGACAACGCCAATTAGCAGATGACACTATTTCACAGTTATCTTTCTAGAAAAAAAAAAAACTTTAAAAACAAACAAATACATCAACTATCCCGCAGATATCGTGAGATGTGACGACAAAGGCTGAAAACATTTCCTGCCTCTGCCCTCAAAATAATCAGTCACTGGTGAAACACATAGGCTCTAATTTTATGAAATATTAGGCCTATGATGCATTCAAAAAAGCAGGTGACTACATCGGATTAATGTAGACTTTAATTTGTCCTGATATGTCCCATACAACAACAAATGCCGGCCTACTCACTGGTCAATCAACCACTGAACTAAAACAAGCATGCATCTTTTAAAATTACAAAAATTCATACATATACATGCACAAAATGGCTTCAGTACTTTTTGCCTTTTATAAACTACAATAAAACAAAACAAAAAAATGTTAGACCTTTCACATGAAATCTTTATAGCAGATATAAAAAGGCCTAAATCATAGAGTGAAGTTCCTACCTCCACCACTGGATGGCAGTGTGCATCCATGACAGCTTCTACTCATTTACCTCGACTAATTTTTGCCTGTATGCCTCTGAGAAAAAGGTGACCTGTGCTTTTTACATGTCGGCATGAACTCTGTCATTCGCCCTTTAAAGGGTCATCAGCCACGTTTTCCCTTCTTGAAGCCCGAGCTTATTAAGTAGGACTGTGCTTAAATCGGCTTCTTCAGGAAATATATATTATATACGTTCCTCAATCTCTCTCTTCCCGAAGGTTACAACATGGTGAGGCAAGTTCGCCAGGTCTTCATTTTGATTGACAGCTTCCTAACAAGGACAGCCTAAAGCAAAGGAGTTACGCCCTGAAGCCCCTCTCCTCTCCCATGATGCACCAGAGGGCAGAGGGCTGCGTGTGATGTGTTTGTCTTTATCTTGTTCCGCCGGCACACACAGTCAGATGGGTATAAATGTGACATTACACATATGAACTTTCACCATTTCTCATCAGGGTGGATATGATGATAAAGAGCCATTAAAACACCTTCCTCTGTCCTCTGACTGGCTGCATGCTATGAAGGAGACAAGAGGAAAAAAATACAGACCTGTCAAAGTGTCATTGTGTATCCAGACCTGCTGGCACATTTTAACATGGGTAAATTACACTTCATGTACACAAATAAGCAGGTGTTAAAAAGCAACAGAAGGAAATGTTGATTGATGACAACATGGGAAAACTGCAGCTACAGTTTTTAACCTCTAATATTGTGTATTGCATAGATGCTATTGTTCTTATTTGTATCAAAAGTTATATTTAATTATCAAATAGAGAAAATATACTGCATATATATATATATATATATATATATATATATATATATATATATATATATATATATATACACATATATACATATATATACATACATACATATATATATATATATATATATATATATATATATATATATATATATATATATATATATATATATATACACATATACATATACATATATTTTATATATATACATATATATATATATATATATATATATATATATATATATATATATATATATATATATATATATATATATATATACATATATTATATATATATACACATACATATATATATATATATACACATATATATATATATACATATATATATATATATATATATATATATATATATATATATATATATATATATATATATATAAATATATATATATATATATATGCGCTAATATACACAGTAATGCTCTTAACACACTTATATTGCAAATATCGGTTCCCAAGGCAATTGGAATCTCACCAGCACAGACTGTCAAAGCTTGTGTATCTATAAAATGAGTTGAATTTTCAAAGGAGGAGGCCAAGGCACAGTTTCGAGGGCTAAGAAATGTCCAATCACCTGGAGAGTTCCTCAGTACATCATTAACACAGCTGTAGTGAATGGAGACAAGCAACAGGCACCACAGATAAATAGGACGAACATTGCTGACCAGTTGGACAGGGAAACCAAAAGTACCTCATTGTTGGCATACCTCGGAAAACCATTCAACAAAAACTAGAGGCAGTCATTAAAATTCCAGATCAAAGGATACATTCATGTCAACTCCATCATTCCTTACACAACGACAATATACATGTGTGGCGCTAATCAAGATGTGCAATCCAACAATGCATTCAAACATCAACTTGTAGATCTTCTAGGACCAAAGAAATGGAGAAAGAGCAATTGAATGTGAAAGAAAGAATGAGAGGCAAAGAATACACCACAAGGGATTCCAAACATCTTGAATTCACTTTGATGTATACATCTATTTTTAAATATATACATACTATTGCGCTCTCCTGGGCTGCACTATAATATTCCTGACCAAACAGCAAACAGCAGGTAGGCTAGCAGACTCTCCAGAGGTATTCATCTTCTATATCTTCTGACAAGGCAGAGTCTGACTCATCTGACTCATTCAGTTCTTCCCCATTTCTCCGTCTAGTAAAGGTGGTATCTGTCTGTCAAAAGCAAGCATACAGTACAACATACACACATTATTCTTTATTTATCTGTAGAAAGTAATTCATCCACTTTCTATTGATCATTAGAAATTCAAATTGTCAGATATGGATATAAATATTGATTTTGCTACAATTCAGAAAATGAAACTTGGAATTTTTGAAACTTCAGAATCAAGAATTCAATCACAGCGTAATTATCAAAGTATTAATAACAGCGTAATAATCACAGTATTAAGATGTGTTTTGGTCGATCTGTTCACAAGTGGACGACGCTAAATACAGGTGTAAACAGGGTCTAAAATGTTTTGAGCTTGTCCACTTTCCACCACTTCCAGAGGCAGTCGAACTGGATTGCTTTCGTAATGTAAACACTCATGTGGTCGCATGCATTCGAACAGCTACAAAAGACAATCTATCTCCGCCTACTGAAATAATGCGTAAACATTGTGAGAAGTGCGCTAGCCAGATGGGATTTAAACTTTGTTGGCTGAATATCTAAGTTTGGCTTAAAGATGAAAAATGTACCAAACACAATGTTCTCTCTCCGTTCCTGATTTCTGACACTCACTCACAGTGTTCGACATGGGTCTTGCGTCTGTCAGAGCAGAAATGAAAGCTGCTTCTCTCTGTATGTTTTTCCGTAGTCTCCGGTCGCGTTCATATATAAATTGCGCAAGCTTATTTCGTCCATCGAAAGATCTGAAAAAACCCATACATTTATCCACCTATAGACCCTACACTTGAAAAAAATGAGGACAGAAGTGGTTGAAAGTTGACAGGATTAAAACACCAGGTGTAAACGGGAATGCGTCTCACTCATCTACTTGTGATCCGATCGACCACAACAATCTCAATACCAGATGTAGACAGGACCTATGGTTAGATTAAGATACAATGCAACAATTCCAAGTCCTTCCAAGTTAACCGTACAAGCTTGTTATAAAAAGTTTTTAGCTTACTAATCAGTAAAATAAGACATTATTGCCAACAAAATAAGTGAGGTACTGGGAGACCATTCCCTGGCTGCCCAAAGGAACTGGTAATAAAAAGCTCCTTGTGGATGACCTATCGGAGATGAAATGAGGTAATGAGGTACTGCTAAAGATTAGTGTAAACTAATGTGTTTGTTCTTTGTCATGGCTAAAGCTAATAAACATCAGCTTATTGTCTCACCTTGATTAGCATGTGAAACATACCGAATTTGTATGTTTTCTCAGGGAAAAAGCTGCATTACATTGAATTTGACTTGCAAATCTCAAAATAAGAACTAGAAAAATCACCATATGTAGTTTTTATTGTCTGGCCTAGTGTATTTCCTAATTATTACTGTATATCCTAATTAGATACACTAGGAAATAAGTTCACATATTAAAACACCTATTTAACGACATCATTACAATAAGGACAATAATAAGGAGCAAGGCCTACATCAGAAACTTGGAACGGCAAAGCATTCCCCCGAGAAATATCTTTTTTTGGAAAGATACATTGGCTGCACCCCAGAGACTTGGCTCTCAAAAGCTAGCCACACACAGTATGCAGCCTTTGTTCCACTGAAAGCATTTGTCTTCAGTGCAGTGCAAAGAAGAGGGGTTAAAATCCAATTCAATCGATATCACTGGAGACGTACAGATACAAACAGAGGTCCTTACCCCTCCCTTCACCAGCTGAAAGTTAAAATAGAATAAAATGTTGAAATGCCTTTGAAGTTTCAATACTAAACCCTGAGCAAGTCGATACTCACCGTATTGTTACAGATACCCAGAAAATTTCTAGAGAAATCCACAGAAAAACAATGACAGTTCTACCTAAATATTCACATTGAGATGTTAATTATTGGCTGCTTGTTCAAGGTCATGCATTTCTGAACAATAAATGGTATTTTAAACATTTGGTGGGGCTTATCAGGGACTTTCGACTGTTCAGCGAAAGCAAGGGTAGGTGGTCCATGTGAGGGTGTTGCATTACAATCCCAGGCCGAGAAGGTGTATAAATAAGACGACTGTCCCACCACCATGACCAAAACCCCCCCATTCACCCTCCATTCTCTTACCTTTGCCACCTTCCCTCCAGGTTAACTCTGTGCATCCTAGCTAATGAGGAGTTTCCGTGGCCTGCTGAGCTCCCGGGATGGGATGGAGCTTACCCTCGGTGTGGGACTGGGGGAGCGGGACGGTAGAGCACTGGTGTCAGCCTCCGCTTCGCTGCACATACATCATGCCGGTCATTAGCGGAGGATCAGGCTGGACCTTTGGCCAGTGCGCCACTGGCGGCAGGGAGGGGATGGCCATAAAAAACCCCAGGCTCTGTCACTCATTGTCACTTAAAGTGAGAATTTATCAGGGCCTCTGCCTGCGCGCCGATGAATAATGAATGAGGTTCTGGAGCTTTGCCTTGACGCTCGGGTGCTAATGGGGCCGGAAAGCTGCGGCAGGACCATCCTTTGTGCCGGGAGGTTGCACTGTCGGGGTAAGGACTGGCCTCTATTGGTGGCCGAGCCTGGCCATGATATCACACATTTACAGTGAGGTATGCCCCTTCTTCTCTTGATGTACATGCCTGGAGCACCTTCTAGACCCTGGGTAGTCCATTCTGTAACACCAAAAGTGTTAGGAAGTTTAACACCAGTGCCTATTTAAGAAGCATAAGAACCCTCGGTTTTGAAAGTGTCAGAATTCTTGTACAAGTAGTGCATGTTGACATTCCCTTGCGTTATTTGGCACAAGACTGGATGAATGTTGTTATTTTGACAAAGCTGCTTAGGGTGGCCTTAGAAGAGTTAAAACTTACCCTTGACTATAAATAGAGAAGCCCTTTTGCCTTCAGAATCTGGATTCAGGGAAGAGAAGTTGATCCCTCACTGGGGCTTTAGCATAGACTCATGAAGACCAGCATATTGCATCATTTGTAAGTATCCTCTAATGAAAGAAAGCAAGTTTAGTTGTAGGGCAAAGACATGGTTCATGTCCAAAGAGAAACTACATATATATATATATTTTTTAAAAAAAGGTTAATTTTACTCGTTAAATCAGAACAAGCTTGAGATAAGATGAACACATCTGACAGCTCAGGACCTTTGTATAGCCGAAGAAGCAGATAAAAAAAAAAGATGTAGGCACTTCAGAATCTATAAATGATATCCCTACGCAATACTATCAGCCTTGTTTTGCATGTAAACCGTGTGAAATGCGATCCAGCATAGTGCAAGAAATACTGTCACAATCAAAACGTGTGGAGTTATGCACCATAACTTCTTGTGAGGAAAGTTTGTGTTTTCTGGACCAAAAGGACTGTTCAGTTTACACACTTTTGATACTGTAACTTACCATAAAACTCTATGCTCCTGATGAAATAAAGAGTTCAAAATCAGTCTTAAAAGTCTGGGAGCGAAAGAGTTTTTGATTTATTCAGAGAAAGATTTTGGGGCGAAAAAAAGAAACAATAAACAAGCGAACATTCTGAGCTTCTGCCACACTTTCTTCCTGTCAAGTCTCTGAGAACTTTCAGCTAATTACGAGCAAAGCCCCACACCACAGAGAACTTGCATCCGTCGCTGTCTGAGGATGACAAAAGGCTTAGAGGGGGCAAGAAACAAACAAGCCCCAGAATAAGAAAAAGGCTTTCCAGCTAGCTGCATGGGCGACAGCAACATCTAATCAGTTGAGTTTTTTTTTCAGCACTGCCTTCAGCGTTGCATCGAAGGCGCAGTTTCTCTGATCAGTGTGCGAAGGGGCTCTCCCACCGCGCCAGTCTCCTGTCCTCTGAACCACGGGTCAGTCCTTGGTGTGTAGCCTTGCTCCTCCGTCTACTTTATGGTGGTGCATCTCGTCTTCATTACCATGCAGAGTCACATGCCGGGGGTAACTGCACCCCAGGACTGCCTGGAGGGGCTGCGCTCTATCCGGCCTCCATCGGGAACTCCCTCGCTGCTGGTTGCCGCCGAAATGGGAGCGCAGAATGGAAACGCAGTGCATTAAGTGACTCCGTGCCTCAGGGTCAGAGAGGAGGCGACGTGGCATCTCCGCCGAGCGATCGTAAACAAGCAGAGGATGTTAGATCTCTTCATCCTATTCAAATGCTTTATTATGCTGATTTTTGAGCAAACTGTAAACTAATCAGGGCAACTTTTTCCCGTTCTCGCATGCACTCAGGGGAAATTGTCAGAAAGGTTAGGTGCTGAGAGTCGATTCTGGTGCCTCGCCTACAAACTTTGCACTCTCTGGATCATTTCAAACAAACACGGAGAGTCCGAGGCTCTGTTGCGGTGGAAGAGATTTCATGCAGCATACTTAATTGGAAGGGGGGTTGGTGGACCATTGCGGGAAATATTCACATTCAGTATGCTCATTGGGACCGAAGTTGTAAATAGTTAATTATGACTCTGTATGCAAATGCTGGCCTTTAAATGAATTCAAGGAATAATTTCCATGTTCATGTATTTGCATAAATGCATATTACATGCATTTCACACTCAACACCTCAAAATGTCATAAAGAGTGATAAAAATTTTAGTTGAAATCCAAACTTAACTTGCAGTACCTCATACAGTTCACAGAATGGACCTTGAGAATTTAAAAGCACGCAAAAAAGATTTGATGTTTATCTTCAAACACTAAAAGGTGTCAGTTCTATTTTTCCTTAAAAAACAAAATGTAATAATATTAATCTTTATTTACATTTACATTACAATGAAGTAAAAAAAAAATGCCCTTAAATCCCATCATATTCCACCATATTCCAAAACAAAATTCTGAATATCTTTTATCAGTTTCAGTGACTCTGTCAAACCAAACTCATGTGGTTCAACCAACATGTAAGACAAAGTTATTTATATATATAACATATACATAAGTTAATTATATATAACCAGACATAACCAAATAAAACAGGAATAGATATCTAGGAAATTATATATCACTATAATTTTACATAGTAATTTATACATAGTATAATATGTATAGTATACATCTTTTAAAACCATTTAAAAATCAAGACAGAAGGCCACCAGAACATTATTTTAGCGCCTACAATCCCAACAAACGATTGGTGCAAATAAATTGACTGTCGACCAGTTTTCAATGGCATCTGACCCGACAAATACACTTGCAGTGGTCCTTCACAAATTCTTCACAAATCACCAACTGCAGTGAAGATCCAACACATTATTGTTATCCTTATTCCTGGTGGGCTGGTCTAAAGACAAAGCCTGAGCTCTGGCTGACAAGAACAGGTAGAGAGGAAGCAGGGGAGGGAAGGAGGGCGGCTAGGACGACTGTGTTAATTGGACTTTACAGTAACAGTGTGACAGGTGTTGTTTGGGAAAAAAAAAAAAAAAAAAACTCGGCGAGAGTTGGAAAAAGAACACACCGAGCCGTTTGTCAGGAAAAGGCAGCTCCATCCTCCCGCAACCGTTTCCCTTGCCATTTTCCCTCAAAATGAATGCTGTCTGCTTGTTTATCGCCGACAGAACTCCAGGCCGGCATCCTCACTTTTTTTTTTTTTTGGCCCTGCCACATGGAGGTGGGGCTAAGCCTCATCTTTAAGCACTCCCTCTGATAGAAGCCCACGTCAAGAGTAGTCCAACACGATGCCATGATAGATATGCCATACTTGTCATTTAGAAGAGAAAAACGAGGTGTTTTCACAGATGCGGCAGGTCATGCCACTTTGTTGTTTTGTTGCTGTCAGAGCAAACCACTTTTTAAAACACAGGATGTCTTCTCTTGCGTTAAAGCTGTCAACAAATAGCGCTCAACAGCTCGATCCCAACATTCTCTTTGGGCAAAGGAATTTGTCCAAAACAGATGTTTCACCTCTAAATATATATATACACCTTATTGCTGTTGCTTGTGATGGAGTACATACAAAGTAATTTCGCTCTGCAAAGGAAAGGTTGCCGGTACAAACTTCAGCTGCATTGCCGTCAGCTCCAAACCACTTTGAACGTGATGTAGATGTATTTGTGATTTCAAAGCTGTTTTCTTCTCAACGAAGGACACACAAGGTCATCAGACAATGAAAAGCATCTCGGTGGTGACAATTTCAGCCTTCCCTGCATCGCAGCCTGTCTTTCTTCTCGTAATGACCGGAGACCAGCGGTACAGCCTCCGCTGGCATGCAGTACAGAGGAAAGCGTGGGAACGTACAGGCAGACGCGGGCTTTTGCTTCAGCGTGCAGCGAGGCCACAGGTTTATGCAGGAATGCCTGTGGTCGCACGCTCGCCGCGTAAATCAAGGCTCCAAAACAGAGCATTTCATTCAGTGAGGTTGGGGAGGCAAAGCTCAGAGGACGCCTGCATCTGGTAGCATTTTTGATTTACTAGGGACCTGCACAACATTACAGCACTGGAAAACGGTGGGAGCCCGAGTCCAAAGGGCTCTAATGTGTAGGCGAACGCAGTCTAAAGGATTCGGTCGTAGTGGTTGGCATCCAGGAGTGCTCTGCCATTCCACAGGATATGAGGCAATGAGCAAATGCGCCGGCTTAAATGAGTTTTTCTGTACGAATCTGCTAGGGGAAAAAAATAAATAAAAAAAACCTTTCAAAGGGAGCAGAACTCATGTCAGAGCAGTTAGGGTAATAACACTTGAAAGAGAATATCACATTATCACATCTGACATGTTTATGACATGGCAGCACAATACGTTTTCCATAATCATTCTGCATATCTTGTTTGTTGCAACAAGCTCATTTATCATAAAGTTTGAACATATCCAGACAAGACTGTCCTTAATTCAAAATCAACATAAATGCAAATAAATGCAAATGATTTAAATCCCTTAAAGAATGTAAACAAAATGATGAGGGGAAAGAAATGATTTCAGTTCCTTGATAGGAGGAAGTAAATAAAAACAAAAAGTCATTATTTACTTTGATGTTTATGACACAGGTTGAATTAAATTTAGAGGTTATCTTCAAGACAAAAACTAGAACTAAATCAAAATTAAAATTAATTGGTTAATTACTTGTATTTATGCATAAGCATGGTCTGATAAAACTGCAAGAATGACTACAGTAATTTAAAAAAGCATTAGAAACCTGAATGAAATAAAATCCTAATAACCAAATATGTATCAGTTAAAATGTATTGCAGACTTAATTTGCATAAAAAAGAAAAGGAAAAAAAAAACAAAAACATCGGTGATGCACCACTATACATACAGCTTACAGGATGAACCCTGAATCTCTTGTTAATTATTTTTCAGACTCAGAATGATTTTAATTACTTTACACTCCAGATTGGAGTCCAAAAGAAAATAATGGCAAAGATTCTCTCTTTTCATGCTTACTCAAGCAAGTCTATTTACTGTTTTTTTTTTTTTTTTTTCATTCACAGCTTGATGGAGGGAGGCAACAGGATGGGATGTGACATTTTGGTTGGAAAGGCTTGAGAATTCAAAGCAGCTGTGGGTAAAAACCACCTGTAAAGACACTCTCTGGATCCGATTTTTTTTGAAACCTCAACCTAGCATTTGTTTCCAATAGTTAGCTTGTGAAAAACCCCAAAAGTTTCTAGAGATGCTTCCTTGGCCAAGCAACAAGAGCTAAAAATACCAGGAGATGCTATTCAGATGTTTATGAGTCCCACTCAGAGGGTAGCCTTTTTTAACTTTGTTAAGGTTCACCACAGATGACCATGCATTTCCCCATGCTTCCTCTGAAAAAAAAAAAAAAAAACATAATACATGGAGTACATGGACAACAGTACTGTATGTGCTTATGTGTGCATAGTATTCCTAAAACTGTCAGTTCAGTGTCAGATTACTGTCATTGAAGTAAATGGAAGAAATGAAAACAACAGGCCTTTTTTGTTTTACCATGATTTTTAATGTAAAATTTAGTATGATTTTAAACATTAAGTCAGAAAAAAAGTGATTAAAAGCTAACGCATTGGATTTTGTTAGCCACCATGAAATCAAAATGGACAATTCTTACTTTTTTACAGTTTGTTGCAGTACAGATTGTTGCTATATTTTAACTGATTTATCCATACACATTCATTTAAAGGTGCCCTAGAATCAAAAATTGAATTTACTTCGGCATAGTTGAATAACAAGAGTTCAGTACATGGAAATGACATGCACTGAGTCTCAAATTCCATTGTTTCCTCCTTCTTGTGTAAATCTCATTTGTTTAAAAGACCTCTGGAAAACAGGCGAATCTCAACATAACACCGACTTTTACGTAACAGTTGGGATCATTAATATGTATGACCCCAATATTTGCATATGCCAGCCCATGTTCAAGGCATTCATGTCTGGATCTGTGCACAGCTGAATCATCAGACTAGGTAAGCAAGCAAGAACAATAGCGAAAAATGGCAGATGGAGCAATAATAACTGACATGATCCATGATTACATGATATTTTTAGTGATATTTGTAAATTGTCTTTCTAAATGTTTCGTTAGCATGTTGCTAATGTACTGTTAAATGTGGTTAAAGTTACCATCGTTTATTACTGTATTCGCGGAGACAAGAGCCGTCGCTATTTTCATTTTTAAACACTTGCAGTCTGTATAATTCATAAACACAACTTCATTCTTTATAAATCTCTCCATCAGTGTAGCATTAGCCGTTAGCCACGGAGCACAGCCTCAAACTCATTCAGAATCAAATGTAAACATCCAAATAAATATTATACTCACATGATCTGATGCATGCATGCAGTATGCATGATGAACATCTTGTAAAGATCCATTTGAGGGTTATATTAGTTGTGTAAACTTTGTTTATGCACTGTATATTATAGTCGCGAGCTTGGTGGGCTAGGAGCACGAGATTTAAAGGGGCCGCAGCCCCTGAATCGGTGCATAGTTAATGATGCCCCAAAATAGGCAGTTAAAAAAAATTTATTAAAAAAAATCTATGGGGTATTTTGAGCTGAAACTTCACAGACACATTCAGGGGACACCTTAGACTTATATTACATCTTTTGGAAAGACGTTCTACGGCACCTTTAAAAAAATAATAATTAAAAAAAAATCATATGCGCTCATAATCTTTAATCAAAAACATTAACCTTGAAACGACGTCTGTTCTCTTTATGTCGTGTCTCTAGGCGGAGGGTGGGACTAAATATCCTCCATAACTGACTGCAAACTGGCAATCAAGATCTGCATCCATTTAGTTAGTAACGCCCATTTTTCTACAATCAAATCAATTCCCAAAGCATGAAATCAAAACCCGCTCTACATTTCTTCTCATACCAGGAGATGCTTTAAAGGATTAGTTCACTTTAAAATGAAAATTACCCCAAGCTTTACTCACCCTCAAGCCATCCTAGCTGTATATGACTTTCTTCTTTCTGATGAACTGAGTTATATTAATAAATATCCTGACGCATCCGAGATTTATAATGGCAGTGAACTGAATCAACGAGTATGAAGTTCAAGAACGTGCATCCATCCATCATAAACGTACTCCACACGGCTCTGGGGGGTTAATAAAGGCCTTCTGAAGTGAAGTGATGCGTTTATGTAAGAAATATATCCGTATTTAACAAGTTATAAGTAAAATATCTAGCTTACGCCGGACCGCCTTCCGTACAACTAAAGAAAAAAAGTGCAAAACTCTCAAAGTACATCCTACACCTAGGATGGCTTGAGGGTGAGTTAAGCTTGGGGTTATTTTCATTTTAAATTGAACTAATCCTTTAAGCCCAAAGTATACTTCAACCACCTGCATTCTTTGTATTTCTACAAATTTTTATATTATCAATTGTTTACTATATAAAAATTGGCAACAGTTGACATTAAGGGTGGGGGATCGATACAGCATAGTATTTATTTTATTGCTATATGGACGCCAAATCTCGATATTTTCAGGGAGTGAATTTTGAGGGTGAAGATGGATGGTTAAAACACTGCATCATCATCTCCTGAGAGCTCATCTGTTACATTACTGTTACATACAGTCAGAGATACTGGTTATATACTCTTTTGAAATCAAACTTACGTTTTTGTGTACATCTAGCACTCAAGTTATACGCTGTTAATGGAAAATGTATGTATTTTCCTATAACAACAGTTAAACAGTGCTTAAAACAATATTTATTGTAAAACAAATGCACTGAATTGAAAAAAGAAATGCACAAACATTTTTGTTTGACAACTGTAATTTAATATGTTAAGATTATCCCCAACTGACAAACAAAACAGCATCAATTAAAATGACATACTTTCAGTAACTGTTTAAGTTTTCAATGATGACGATTTCATTATGACATAGTTTTTAAAAAATGAATAAAAGGGAAAAAATAAAATGTATGTAATAAAAAAGACAAAATGTTAGCTTTTATTAACATAAAAAAAAAATGCATATTTGCCAATATAGCAAGGTTAAAAAAAGTTAAAAACAAAGGGGTGGGAAGAGATAAAAAAGAAAAAAAAAATGTTGATGCATGTTAAAAAATGTCTATAGCGACACAATAAAAGCCAGAATCAGATATTCATTGTTAAAGTCATTTTACCACGCATGTATATGAGGGAACGCATTTTGTAGAATGACCCAATAAAGAACAAAAGGAAAGTAAAAACAGAATCATTAACAATACATAAGGCAGAGTTTACTCGCTGTTGTTCTTTTTTCCTCAGAAACCGCAGTTCTAAGATATTGCCAGATATAGCATTTTGGAGAAAACTTTTCAAATAATAAAAAAAGAGCACCGGTTTGAATGGTGGATGTTTGGAGATCATCCCTTGATAATTCTCTTCCCCTCACAAACTAATTGGTTTATAGTTGCCAAGCATGCGCCACAAGCTATTTCAAACCTGCATGCTATTGATATTTCATGTTTCAAAGCACAAATCCTTTCAATATAGAAAAAAATCCTGAGATGCGCTAGCTATTTTTCTCCATACGTGTCCACTGGGGGAAACGAACGTTGAAGAACCCGGATTTTGTCTGCTTATTTTTTGGGGTTTTTTTTGCCCCGACCATGACTTATTTGTTGTCCCTGCTGCACTCACAGCTCCAAACTTGGACAAAGTTTGGCTCAAAAGCTGACACTCTCTGCTGACCACACAATCGGCCAATAAAGCGGCAGCTTCCCGGCCACTTCAAATGGCAGGAACAAGGCGAAACTCGCCTCAAGAACCAGACCTAAAGAGAAACGGCACGTTTCTCTTGCCGAAATACAGAAAAAAAAAAATCTATGAAAATGCTGCCAGCAGCTGAATCTGCTGCCAATGCAGAAGGGACACGTTACAAGTGCTGGTCCCTCTGGCAACAGACAGATATAGAGAGCTGAACCAAGCACCTGGATCTTAAGGAAAGAGAATATATTTGGCCTTGGTGCAAAAGGTAAAAACATCTGAGTCAGTTCGGCTTCTGTAGTGACATCGCTCAGTGTCTGTGCAGTCTGCCGACAAAGTGTAAAACGGATCAGTGGGTAACAACTAGCATACTGTTCAATAACAGGTCTACACTGCTTTGGAACATGTTTTGCGAACAGCGAACAAAAAAATCTCAATTTCTTCAGACTGACTGATGCAATTGTTGGGTGTTAGGAAATACATCATGCTTTCACAAAATTAGCAGAACTTTAAGGCCTTTCCAGTTACTTCTGAATCACTTTGCTAATTAATTATTCACATAGATTTAAGAACCTAATCAACAAATTCAATGGAAAAAAGAAAAAAAATGACTCAACAGAATGATTCATCAATGATTGAGTCATAAATTGGCTTCAGAACAGGTCAAACTCTAAAAAAAGAATAATACTTAGCCGTTTAAATATAATTAAATATTAAGCTACAGTAACTACAGTACTGTTTAAAAGATTTGGGACGGTAAGATGTATAAAGTCTCTCTTATGCTCAAAAATGTGAATTTATTTGATCAAAAATACAGTAAAAACAGCATTATTGTAAAATATTATTACAATTTAAAAATACCTGTTTTCTAATTGAATATATTTTAAAATGTAATTTATTCCTGTGATCAAAGCTGAATTTTCAGCATCATTACTCCAGTCTTCAGTGTCACATGATCCTTCAGAAATCATTCTAATATCAAGAAACATTTATTAATATTATCAATGTTGAAAAGAAATGTCTTTACTCTTACTTTTAATCAATTTTAATGCATCCTTGCTGAACAAAACTTAATTTCCTTAAAAAAATTGGAGTCCAAACTTTTGTACGGTAGTGTATAATAATTACTGAAAATGAAAAAAATGGCTCACTTTTTTTTATTTTTTTTTTTTATTTTAATTCCCATTACACTTCTAGGGCTAGAAAATACTGATATTATAATTATCTGATATTTTTCAGATATTTTTCAGGTTTCCAATGACTGAATTAATAATAAAAAATAGCTTATTTGCGCTTTAATTCCACTCCTCATATTGAGTTAAAAACAGTATAAACAGTAAAGCACTGCCTTTCATTTAACATATGTGAACTGTACAACAGAAAGAAGGTTCCACTCAGGTTTGTGTCAGTCAGTGTAATGCAGTTAGAATGTATCACCACTAGATGGATACCTGCATCTGTTTTCTAATATCAAAATGTACACTAAGTGCACAGACAACAAAAAAAAAAGAAAGAAGCCTTTTTTTCCATAACTAACATCGACACTGGACCAGGCTGGGTAAAGATAGCAGCTTACAAGAGGTTGGAAACGACAAGCCAGATATCAATTGTGATGTTTACTTAAGTTTGTTTTCATTGTTGTGGCAGTTTCAAGGGAGCAATTTCCAGTGATGAAATTGAACCGCTCTCCTTGAGGAATTCATTAGAATGAGAGAAAATAGTCCCCTTGTCGACGTCTTTCCTGGAGGGAATAAGCCGGACGTGGACCCTGGGGCACGAGCGCGACACGCTGCCAGCTAATAAAGCTCGGGGCTAAGTGGAAACAGTCGTAAAAAGAATACAAATAAACACGAGCAAATACGAGTGGGCGACACTTTGGGGGATTGATTGGCATGTGCAATTAAAAAGACTCTGAAAGCAGCACAAATAGAGTTTTATAGTTAAAAAGTTAAACAGTTTCAATGTTATGCTAATTTGTGAATGCTGAACGGCCATCAAACTTTAATAAATAATCAAAAACACCAGAGCAAATGGTTTAAGTCATTTCATTTTATTTATTTTTTCATTTCAATTAGCATATAAAGAATTAATGTGCATCTTGAATGTTAAACATGTTCAAATAAACCGTCAAAAAAAGACAAATAAATAAAAAGTTGCCTTTCCTTCCCCCTCCCAAAGGATTTGGGCGAAAGTAGAGAGAGTACAGTCTGGCAGACCGTGAGCGTCCGATTCACGTGTGCTTTACCGCGGTAAAGGATCCAGATCTCGCTGGAGAAGGCTTGTTGAGATAAATACAAACTATCATCTATAAGGCAACAAGCATAATCTGTTATCGTGTTAACATAAGGCGAAAGAAAAAGGTGATTACTGCAAAATACATTAAAAAAGAAAAAGGTAAACACTAAAAATCCTCTCGACTAAAGTTACAAAAAAACATACCATTTTATACTTGGTACGATCACAGCAAATCATACTGTCTGCAAAAGGTGCTGCATAATAGCTGCTGTCTGTATAGTATAACTTCATACGCTTGTGCAACTCATATTAGACCGAGTCTGCCGAAGATCACAAGCCACATTCTGGAAAGCAGCACAGGAGCACATAGATTACAGTCTGGAAGAGGTCAAAAGTTTTCGTGAACATAGCAGAATTGTACAAGGCCGAACGGACTCGCGTGTTGCACTGTAAAAAGTCATTTGTAAACGTACCTTTTTCAGGATGCTATTATACACACCGGTTGTGTTGCATGTAAACCAACTGAATGATGTAATTGTTGCCAATCTCTTAAAAAAAACCCTTTGGTTTACACGAAGAAAGGCACGCGCTTCGCGCTTTCAGAACAAGGCACTACGAAGGTATAGAGAATGTGCGAATATTTATAAGTTACTGCATTGCAAGTGAGGCCGTTGCATTAATCATTTATTAAAGTTCAAGTATCAGCCGTAAAGGTGCGGATACTGGGAAGAATTTGCCTTTTAAAATGGACTTCATTCTGAATGCTTTATTTGATAAAGCAAATGTATTGTCACAATCAAGGATTTATTTAATGCATTTTAAACTGCAAAATGTTTGAGGCCTAAAATCCATAGAAGAATTGCAATAAACATGTTTAGGTGCAGAAAGGATGGCGAGGAAAAAAAAAAAAAAAAAAAAAAAATACTTGAGTGCATGTTTTTCTTGCATCACAGCAAGATGCAAACTGCTGAAGTTTAGATATGGACTAGTTATTTAGCCCATAAAAACTGTGACAAATACCACTATGATATCATGCTCTTTTAATAGAACGACAAACCTCCGAAATGTTTTAAAGCAAGAAAGTTGCTTTTTAAGGGGAATTTTCATTTTCTTTTTATAGAGATGTTTTTCTCATAAAAAAAGTTCTTGGAAGGGTTGTTGTAGGATTGTGAAAAGCACATCAGATTTTACATTTGCTAATGCGGTGACAAAAATGGAGGTATATACGCAATCATCGCACTGGACCACCATCGAAAAGAGCAAAAATCAAGTCAAACCAGTTTACAACACTGCTTAATTGTCCATTTTCTTCTTTGGAGTGCTATATCGAAAGGTTAAGGTCATTTTTTTGATGTAGTTCTAGTAAACCAAAGGCCTTGCTTTGAGCCTTATGTTGTATGTTTTGTACTGAAAGATGACAGGTTGCATTATGATGGAGTAAAACAAGCTTAAATGTCATTGGTGGGCCAGATGAAGGTCTTCAGAGTAGAAGCAAGAGGAATCGGGTAGCAAACTCAGTTTGCAATCGTCAAGGCTTGCATGTGCTTGGCGATGCTGTATACGTAGGTGATGTCAGGTCTTTTCTCTGGGTCAGGGTTGATGCACATATCTACCAGTTTTCTCAGCTTGTGGAAAAAAAAAAAAAAAGATAAAAATATGTTAATTCATAATACAGATCCATAATACAAAGCTCGAGATAAACTCCAGTCAGAGCCCGAACTTTTGAATGGTAGTGTGTATGTACACAGCCGAGCCAAAAAAAAAGTTGCTGTTTGGATTTTAAATACTTAATCTATGAATGGATCATTATTACAGTTATTATTATGTTTCTAGCATGTTATATGTTTGGCGACGGTTCTTTTAACCCTTAAAGATGGAGTGTGTAGCTTTTCATTTCTTAAACAACCATGTAGGAAGACACATCACGGCCACATTCCAGGATGACAATGTCAAGATTCAGAGAAGGGTTCAGAGAGAATGAAGAATCATTTTCACACATGATTTGGCACCTCTGAGTCCAGACCTTAATTTCATTGAAAGTGTCTGGGATGTGCTGGAGGACACTTTACAGAGTGCTCACCTCTTGCATTGTCAATACAAGATCTTGACCAAAAATTGATGCACCTCTTGATGGAAATAACATCACAACATTTATTTCCATTGAGAAAAAAACTTACACTGAGGTTAAGGTCAGTGCCAATTCATGTGTGAAAATGATTCTTCATGCTCCCTCCCAACAATTCTTTTACAATTTGAGCCTGATGAACCTTGACATTGTCATCCTGGAATATGGCTATAATACAACTTAATACCAATAATATATGCCAAAAATATGATATGCTAGAAAAATAATAATCACTGTAATAATGATCCATCCATAGACAATTAAAATCCAAACAGCGACTATATATATATATATATATATATATATATATATATATATATATATATATATATATATATATATATATATATATATATATATATATATATATATATATATATATATATATAAGATAATTTAAAGACATTATTGTGTTAAATGAGAAAAGCATCAAATAGACATTCTAAAAAGTAGCTTTAGAAAGAAATATTATATTCAATTCAACATAGAATTTATTATACAAACTTTTAGGCTGCAACGGCCATGAGGGCGAGTAATCAATGACAGAATTTTCATTAAAGGTATAGTTCAATGAAAAGTTTAATGTTTTTTATTAATTTGAAATATGACATTATTATTTTTTTAATGAAATAATACTCTAAATGTGTAAATGAAGTCATCGAGTCATTCATTTATTCGCTCAAACAACTGATTCATTCAGTAATGAAGTTAATGGCTCTCTTTATGAAATGTCAACTGTATAAAATGTCAGATCACAGACCCCACGCAGGTCTGGGGCGGGGCGGGTGCGCTCAAAACTAACACATTTTTTTCCATAACCAATTAACTAAACACATTAAAACTTTTTTTTTCACTGTCGCTAATGCAGACAATTTTTTTATTTTGTGTTTTTAAATTAAAAAAAATAATAACATTAATAGTAATAATAAATACGAAACAAAAAATATATGTTTGTCATCACATTCGCAACAGTTTTAGTTGGAGTCTGGAGCCCTGTATCAGTCATTGGTTTAAGACAAACAATTGCTGATTGACAAAAATTGCAAGTGTTTCAGAGAACAGAGCTCAGAGAACAGGAGAGCCGAGGGAATGGCTCCAAGCAATGTAACTTCCAGCAAGAAGCCCTCTGGCCCCGCGAATGTTTGTTAATTCTCTGCTACAAACATTCTACACAAAAAAGTACACAAACATACAGTCCCCCAAGTCAGGGACGGGGAAAGAGAGTCATGATGCTGCACTGAGAAATAAACTGAGCCCAGGCAAGCAGCAGCAGCAGCATCATTAAAAGTGGGGGGAAAGAGAAAAAAAGCGGAAGGAAAGAAGATGCCCCTGTGTCGGATCGCCATGGCAACCGCCTCTCTTGCCGGGGCCTGGCTGCTGTTGCATGGCGCGGCGTCTCCTAATCAGCCCGGCATGTGAAATGCAAATGCAGACAGTCTGAGAATTAGTGGAGAAAAAATAGGGGGCGGCGGCAGTGGGGGCGAGTAAGGATGCAGATATGTAAAATATTCATGCTTCTGCACGAGAGAAACGCGGGGGGTTCGGTGGTCGCAGTTTTTTCCCCCCCCGTTTTAAGGGGGGGCTGTCTGTCAGGTGAGATACAAGGAGACGGTAAATGACACACCAAAGATGAGCGGCTGACACTTTTTTGCCTTTCGCCTTCAGGAGCATTGTTTACATGTAGACAGGGAGGGAGGCAGGCCTTCCTGCAGCACTGGAAAGCTGAAGGAAGTGCTGAATGGAAGATGAGTCGTGCCAGGCTTGTAAATAATAATAATGGCAGCTTTGGTCGGACGTGCCGGATCTATCGGAGGATTTTGAGGGTACTCCGATGGTTGACATCAGAGAGTGCCAGCACGTTACGAGGAAGACTGGCAGTGCTTTCCATGCTGGAAATTCACATGCTGGTTTGGTTATGGTCAGTTTGATGGACCAATATTGAACATGCTGTTCACAAGCATGGGGAGTAACTAACTACAAGCTGTGACGCTGCTAAATAAAAGAGATCGTTCTGATCATATGGTCATCATTTACTCGCCCTCATGTTGTTCCAAACCTGTTTGACTTTTGAAAAATCTCTCAGTGTTTTTGTACATACAATGAGGTGTTTTTTGGACCCCATTGGCTTCCAATGTAGGGACAAAAACAAACTTTTCTAAGCTCTGAGAGTAGGCAGCCAGATTAGCACATTTCAGCTAAATTTCACAGGACAAAATGGTCATTGCGTATTGTCAATGTTGTAGTGATGCATGAGGCACAGCTCACAGAGAAGTCACTTTCAGACCAAGCAACTTGGTCAATGCAGAGAATCTGCATCAATTCAAACCAGTTGCGAAATCTGCATGTGGAAATCTTTCACCCCCACACAAAATTCCCAAATGCATGCATACCTATTAAAATGACTGGATTTCGCCCACAAAAAATTGCTGAGTAACAGTGACCATACACTCTTTATTAAAAAAAAAAAAAAAAAAAAAAAAAAAAAAAAATGGTGGGTTGTTTCAATGTTTGGGTCAAACCGCTTAAACCGCTGAGTTTAAAAATTTCAACCAACGGTTGGGTTTGTCCATATTTGACCCAAACATGGGTTGAAACAACCCAGCATTTTTAGAGTGTACTTTTTCAAGAATAAAATACAGGAGATGAGTGTAAAAATGTTTTGAGCTTGAAACATACCTCTTCAGAGTAATGGTCAGACGGTAATGGGGGGTAGTCACACTGCTCAATCTTTTTACACAGCGAGTACAGGTTCATTTTGTCCCCGTAGAATGGACTCTGCAAGGCAGCCATCTATGTGAGAAGAAAAGAAATGTGACGTTTAGAGAGAAGGACGTATGGTTCTAAGTAGCTAGCTTTATTAATAAATAAATAAATAAATAAAAAAATAGCAATATGGCAAGGTTCATATGATAATTTTCATCAGATTCATTAAGGTTACAATCTAAACAAAGGTATAAGTAGTGAAAATGCATTCCTATGAATAAAAACAAACATTTACTTATATTTTACTGTCATTTACATGATTGTTCTCTTAAAAGACAGAATTCGTTTACTCCAATGCAAGTACACATATCTCTCATACACAAGCCTGCAATGCACACTAAATCTTCATCAAGCATGGTCTGTCTATGGAAGAGACTACGGTGTCCCACGTCACAGATGGTAGCAGACAACTGCCATCTGTTTGTTCGAGACGTCAAAAAGCTAAGAGTCAAGTCTATAGAGCATGCATCATGTCAACCTCGAGATGCTGTGCGTTGCATTAACGATATTAAGCACAATAAACCTTCTTTTGCTTTATTGACATTGATGCTTCCATGAAGAACCTTTAACATCCATAGAAACTTTCCACTGCACAAAAAGTTTACATGATTATTAAAACATTCTTCACACTAAAAAAAAAAAACTTTCAGGAACTGTTCATTTTGAGAAATCCAATATGGTTCTTCTATGGCACCACTGCAAACCTTTATTTATAAGAGTGTGGAACCTTTCATTGCAGAAAAGGTTCTTTAGATCATTAGAAACATGGTTCTTTCAAGAACTGTCCACAGAAAGGTTCTTTAAGGAACCAGAAATGGTTCTTCTATGGCATCACTGCAAAAACCTCCTTTTGAACCTTTATTTTTATGAGCACACTCAGAATATTATAGTTAACTGTAGACTGTAGGCTCATTTAACTTGCAATTTCACAAAGTTATACATTTTTACAAAGTTTTATTTCTGACTTATTAAATGGATAGTTCACCAAATAAACCGTTTACTCGTGTCATTCTAAAACATTATTTTGTTCTTAACATTACTTTGTTCTGTTGAACACAAACAAAGATAATTTGGTTAATAAGGTAATTGAACTCTTAATGCTGTTCAGAGCGTTGTGTTCTCAGGTCATAAATTAAACTAGTCATAGTAAAAGTTCTCAGGCTATGAGTCAACTCTCAATATTTCAGCAAAACAATGTTACATGTTGCTATTCTAGCATCATCTTTGGTCACGATAAAATGCACAAACAGCTGACATGTTTACTAGTTGCAGTTTTTAACTAAAAACAGAAAACTTTATGCATTTTAGCCTTTCAATTACATGACAAGGCATTTTGGTGGCCTGAAAACACAAATGGGTTTGAAAATGAAAATTGAACAAAAATGAGCGTTATCGTCTCAGAGCAAACTACAAAAACATGAATTTGTGAAAACGGTGACGTGATGCGCATGCATATGTTCAGTCTGTAGGCGCATAGTGTTTCTTTACAAAGTGAGATCGCCAACTACTGGCCTGGCAGCATAATACAGCCTTTTTAATCAGTTTTGTGGATCCGTGAGAATGGGGATTGTATTGATAATATTGTCACCTGTACACAAAAAAACGCAAAGGGAAATTTTTATTCTCCATTTTTAGTACATCATTGTCATGTAAAAGTAGCCTCAATTGTCAAAATTTTAGTGCATAACTAGCTTTTTGTCCATATAATAGAAATAACTCCAATGGACCCCACTGACTTTTATTGTATGGACCAAAAAACAAACAAACAAAAAAATCTTTTGTGTTCCACAGAAGAGAGTAATTCAGATTTGCAATGACATCAGGGTCTGTAAATGATGACCAATTTTTAATTTTTGTGTGAAAAGACCCTTTAAGTAGAACTGTGTGATAAGAGTTAAACTGAAGTCTATTACAGGATAAAAACAATCACGCCACAGGTGACAAGTATCTTGAAAAGAAACACTATTAAAAATGTGCAGGAACTGTAAGTGCACTGGGGCTGAATAAATCTCAACGCATCCATTTACTTGACACTTCTAAACCCACATTCGCCAACTCATGGCCAATTAGCTTTCTGTATCTGGCCTGACACACTTAGCAAAGAAAATTATGGATGTCCTGTCCCAAGAAAGCACAACAACACGAAAAAATAAAATGCAACAACAAAGCTTTAAAAAAAAAAAAGGACGATGGCATTTCAGTAGATGTTTTGTGACATCAATGCAGAAGATAAAAAAAACAATGTCGACGTCACAGTTTTGGGACATAAATCATAGTGGTACTGAGGAGATGGTTGTAGTGCATCCTGTTAGCCTGGAGCTGTGCGATCCCGCTCAGCCAGGAAGGTGATGCTTTGATGACGTTATGAGATTATGATACCGCAAAAGCAGACGGGCAAAAACAGCCCCAAGCAAATCCACTGAAAAAAGCTTTCCAGATGCCAAGCATGCAAGCCACACAGTACTCGCACAAAACCACTACACCGAAAAAGCACACTGGACGAGAACTCAATTAAATTGACATAGAAGGACAGAGAGAAAATGGCAAGCGAGTTAACGGGGATGGGGTGTTGGGGGGTGTGATCGAGCGAGTCGAAACGACGGTTTGGGCTGTCAGCGGAGGAGCGGAGGAGAGGAGCGCGGAGTGGCAGAACTCATGGAGCAGAGCCAGTTTCATCACCGCTCCACACAAAACGGAGGAAGAGGGAGTCCCTCTCTAATCACCGGCAGTGCAGGAACTGGGAGGACTGGGATGTTGTAACATGTACCATTCTTACAGCACCCAGTACTTCATGTATGAACTAAATGTGTCAGAGCAAAAGTCACCAAGAAAATGCTCAGGTGTTGTGTGCGAGTAAGTCCAAAGAAACCACGGAACCACCCAAGTCTCAATGCCTGCATTCACAAAGCAGCAAAAATCTCATTTAAGTGACATAAAAACAAGAGTGGCAATTGAATATTATAACCAAAGTGACTCTTACATTTTTAGGATTCACACTTATTCAAGAGCGAGTTTGGTTAGCCTGTGAGGTGTTGCCTTTTTTTTTCCTTGTGGGGTTCCAGTAACTCAAACAACATGGAGAAAAACGGATGTCCCGTTGCAAGAAAGCATAATGATACAAAAAAATTAAGTACAACAATGAAGCTTTTTAAAAGCAAACAAAAAAACAAATAGATGTACAACTTTACTAAAGCAGAAAGTGATGAAAAACAAACAAAAATGTGAGTTGTGTGTCATCTGAAAGTTTTATATTTAGTCACTGCCTTCCATCAAAACGGCTCCAAAGCCATTCAAAGTATCTTTTAATTAAGATTCAATTAATTAAAAGGTGCCCTAGATTATGTTTTTAAAAGATGTAATATAAGTCTAAGGTGTCCCCTGAATGTGTCTATGAAGTTTCAGCTCAAAATACCCCATAGATTTTTTTTAATTAATTTTTTTAACTGCCTATTTTGGGGCATCATTATAAACGCGCCGATTTTATGCTGCGGCCCCTTTAAATCCTGTGCTCTCCGCCCACAGAGCTTGTGCTTGCCTTAAACAGTGCCTTAACAAAGTTTACACAGCTAATATAACCCTCAAATGGATCTTTACAAAGTGTTCGTCATGCATGTGGCATGCATGCGTCGGATTATGTGAGTATTGTATACTGTTATATTGTTTACATTTGATTCTGAATGAGTTTGATAGTGCTCCGTGGCTAACGGCTAATGCTACACTGTTGGAGAAATTTATAAAGAATGAAGTTGTGTTTATGCATTATACAGACTGCAAGTATTTAAAAATGAAAATAGCGACGGCTCTCTTTTCTCCGTGAATACAGTAATAACCGATGGTAACTTTAACCACATTTAACAGTACATTAGCAACATGCTAACGAAACATTTAGAAAGACAATTCACAAATATCACTAAAAATATCATGTTATCATGGATCATGTCAGTTATTATTGCTCCATCTGCCATTTTTCGCTATTGTTCTTGCTTGCTTACCTAGTCTGATGATTTGGTTGTGCACATCCAGACGTTAATACTGACTGACCTTGTCTAATGCCTTTTATAATTTTGGAAACGTGGGCTGGCATATGCAAATATTGGGGGCGTACACCCCGACTGTTACGTAACAGTCGGTGTTATGTTGAGATTCGCCTGTTTTAAACAAATGAGATTTATATAAGGAGGAGGAAACAATGGAGTTTGAGACTCACTGTATGTCATTTCCATGTACTGAACTCTTGTTATTCATCTATGCCAAGATAAATTCAATTTTTCATTCGAGGGCACCTTTAAGATTCGACAGATGAACTTGTGTACAAGTTATTTATAATATTTATTTATAAATGGACACATTGTGTGTTATAAATTACCATTAACGAAATCTATGACGTAAAATGTTAATTGACAACCTCTTTTTCCAAGACAAAAATGAGACGACAACAAGGCTTCTTGATTTACCAGCTTTCATAATGTAGAAAGTATGTTAATTTATATGATAAATAGCCTATAAGTAGTCAGGAAACTAGATGATGTGAAACAAACCATGCACATGAGTTGACATTTTCTTGATTTGTGCTTATACGTGAAAGTGGAATAATTCTGATGAAACGTAAAGGGGGTCGCACACCAGATGCAAAGCCCAGCGCCGCGCCACGTCTTAAAAAAAAAAATATTCGAACGCATTGTTCTCTATGAGTGTGCGCACACCGGCGGCGACATTCGGCACCTGTCTGCGGCACCCAGCTATGACTCAGGAAGTTGTTCAAAATCCACAGAGCGCCATTTACATTGTTTTACACTAAATTTATATTATATTTCTTTCAAATCATCGTTAATGTACATACTGACTTCACGCTGTGCTGCAAGATACATTCGTTTTACATTCTTCAAGTTTAACAGCTTGAATAAAGTCTAAAAATATTAATAAATGTAGCCTTTTCTTTCATTTTGCTCTGTTGTGGCATTTTTCCATGTACACTAACCTCAGTGCGAAATATTAAAGCATAGGCATATGCAACGTTTCCCTGTCGACTTAAAACTCACCCATCGTGCAGCTCTTCTATCAGGAGTCGATTGAAAATTGAGCTTGCGCATATATAATGTGCGCATCCAGTGTGCTATACCTGTGAGTTGTCCGAGACGCGGCGCGTCACTGATCTTCTCGACCGGTGTACGACCCAATTAAAAATATAATTTTTAAATGACACAATCATTGTCATTATAACTTTGAACAAAATAATCATTATTATCAATTTAAGCACTATGCAGCATGACGAAATTGTGACTAAGATTATAATTGACTAAAACTAGACTAAAATGCACAAACATTTATGTCCAGTTTCACAGACAAGGCTTAGCCTAGCCTTTAGTCCCAGACTAAAATGCATGTTTGAGCTGTTTTACTGAAAGCAACTTGCATGACTTGTGTCATTGTTTTGTCTCAAAATTTTTTTTTTCTAAGGCATTTTTTTCTAAAAGCTACTTAAATGTCCCAATTAAACTATGGCCTAATCCTGGCTTAATCTAAGCCCTGTCCGTGAAACCGGCCAATATCGACTAAAACTTGACCAAACAAAAACAGCACAAGGTTGACTAATTATGATAAAAACTAACAAGTACATTTGAGACAAGACTAAGCAAAGACTGAATTAAAAAAATAGTTGAGAAAATTAACACTAGTATATACAAATATGTATATTTCATAAATAAATGTTTAACATTCAAAAGGCAAAGCATTCGCTTCACTGTCTGTAGAACAATCAGTGCAGAACGAATCCAGCAGTAAAAGTAGCACTTGCATCATCAAACGCCATTAAAAATTCAATTAAAAATGAATAAAGTAGTCAGGTAAACTTAGACATGCTTTTTTTCAGGTAGGTAGGATGAAAACAATGGAACCAAAACTCGATTTTTGTAGAAAATATTGAACTTGATGTCCTTCTTGTTCCTCCATCAGTTATGGGGATGAAAATGTGTGTAAGTAGGTGTGACAGTAATAGGCACAGTGAATGAGTGTGTTTTGACCAGACTGAATTTGGTGTGTTTTTCCAGTGAAACAAATTCTTCCCAACAAAAGGGTAGGTGTTTTTTTTCCTCATACAGACTCAAGATGATATACCTATAGTGTCATTTCATAGCAACATCTGTCATTCCAATGTGCCGCCACTCTTGCGAAGAGTTCCTCAAGATAATTGCGAAGTGCAGTACCGTAAAACAGCATTTAGTGCAATGAAAATGCAGCCACGGCTGTGACTGTTTACATGCGGTATGCGTACCTGTGGGAGTGTGGCCACAGAGGGGGGTCAGGGGCAAGTAGCAGCTGTAGCCAGCAAAGGGTTAAACAAGGACCACCATATTTTCATGCATCTTCTGCTTCTGACAGATGAAAAATGTCAACTGTCCTGTTTTTATTTTGGAGTTTTTGCACTATTCATCTGGTTCATTAGTGCCTGGGCGCTCTTGGCCCTGACAGCTGCTCGCCCCGTGCTCCCGGCCCCTGAATTTTTCAGGCTAATTTGATTCGGGGCGCCCAGGCGATGGGCAAGATGATTGACTTGCTCCCTGACCCCCGGAGCCCAGCAGCTCCCCTCATTGGTATTCCAGAGGAGTCCACCCCGCACCACGCTGGCCTGCTGTCTGTCTGCGGGGCTTCGGCTACCGGTGCACGGTGGCGAAAGACACACACGTTTACACACTCACATGCACACACAAAAGAGAGGGAAAAAAACGCACACACAGACACCAAAGCTCAGAGGAACATACTTAAACAGAATCTCAACCACCAACATGGTGGTTGCGCTGACACAAATACACCCGACACATAAAAAAAAATGAGCCACACATGCTCAGAAAAACACACACACACACACACACACACACACACACACACACACACACACACACACACACACACACACACACACACACACACACACACACACACACAGATAGATAGATGCTCACAATATAACAACAACAGGAACCGAAGACAACTAAGAAAGACATAACCACATATGGCCACCCAGACAGGAAGACAAAAACAGACTCTTCTAATTCCTACCTTAATACAACCTGACCGTTCTGGCTTGCTACGATACTTCCTTTATTTAGTGGAACTTAATACACTACAGAGTTAACCTCAACTATCTAATCTATTAAAGCGTTTTATTTTATTTTTATTTTTTTTTTGGTAGTAGAAGACCTTTTGCGGCAACACAGCACCCACTGTTGTAGCGTTGAGACTGCAAAGTGAACTTACATTAAGAATTTCTGACATATTTTGACACATCCGAAATTCCCAATGGCACATCAAATCAAGCTGACAAAGCAAAAGCAATCAATAAAAATATAAACAACTGCGATTACAGTTGCTACTATTTCAACAAGTGATTACAGCAATGTGTTTAGATCTACTGTCATTGCGTAAATGGTTTCTATATACTTTTTTTAATAGCATGGAGCACTGTACATAGGTATCAGTGCTATATTGGTTATTGGTCGATATTAGAGTTTTTTTTTATCGTATTGGCAGGGCTCCAGACTAACATTTGAGAGCAGTGGCACTGGTGCCATTAAAGCCGCGTTTCCACCACAGGAACTTTCCCCAGGAACTAGGAACTTTGGGGCGGTACTTTGTGTGTTTCGACCACAGGAACCAGGGTCTAAATGAAGTTCTGGGTCAAAAAAAAGTACTTTTTCAAAGTTCCAGTACTTTCGGGGGTGGGACTTGCACGCTGAACATGCTGATTGGTGTTCATGCAGCATTTTATTTCAACCATCGTTTTTTTAAAGGCTGTTGTGGTGCATGCAGTAAGAGCTGTTTGCTATTCAAATCAACAATGGAGTTTAAAAAAAATACGACCGATGGACTGACGATGAGGTTCAGGCTTTATTAAGCTTATATGCAGAGGACAAAATCCAGCGGGAACTAGAAAGTCGCACGCAGTCCAACATCACCGGAATATCTTCACAGTACTTTAGACCGCTATGGAAACGCAGCTAGCAACAGGTCTGAGGGGAAAAAAGTTCCTGGGACAAATTGTTCCAGGTAATTTTGGTGGCTTAAGTTCTACAGAAGGTGGCGCCAGCAACTGATTTGGAGCTGCTGGGTTTTTTTTTTAAATCATAAATGTTATTTAAACATAGTACTATTGTTTTGGATTAATAACTGCAGTTACTAATAATAGTACATGCTTATTTATTGGAAATTAGACAGTAAAGCACTGAGCTTGAATTGAGATGCAGATCAAATTAACTTATTAACAGTAACATGCAACATTTTTATAGGGAAAAATGTAAATATTCTACTCTTGTTAAATGTACCATACTGAACTGACTGACAGCTTTAGTGATTACAAAAAAGGAGTGCACTTTACTTGCTTTCTGAGTAATTCGGTCGCAATTTGAAGAAGTTTTTGTTTTTCATGAGATTGCTTCTCCATGTCTTTTTTAAAATGTTTGTCTAGAAGTGTTAGTTTTCCTTCATCTTTAAATTTTTAGTTTAACAAATCATCAAATTAAAAATAACATTAAAATTTGATAAGATTTAGAGCTTTAAAAGTGCAGGAAAAAGTGTGAAGCAATTTAAAAAGTACTTGAAAAGTGCTCAAATTTCACTCTCAAAACTTTGCATGAACCCTGAAATGAATAATGTAAAAGCATTCTACTATTTCTGCCACAATACCATGGTTTCAGTAAACATTACTAGGCTACATTAAATCCCATGGTGATTTGTGGAATGGAAAACCTTAACTTGTTCGTTCATGGCACAATGTTCCTCCTGGTCTCCACGTCAGCGGTATTTGATCTGATATCTCTGTTTTAAAGCAGAGAATTCTGCCCTGAATTTGAATGCTTCCCACTAGATCTCGTTGTGATGTTATTAATTCTGCAGCAAATTCAAACACTTTCTTACTGGATCTCCCAGTAAGAATTTTTACATTTATATTCAGATTAAATCAAATCTCAAAATGAATATCCATTTTTCATACCACACATTATCATGTTATGATGGCTTAAATTCACTTGTAACATTTTAAATTATTGATTTCAGTTTTTAGGGTTTTATTTTTTTATTTATTTTGACAAAATAGAATCAAATTTTAATGTCAGCATTCATAGAGAATGTCTCAGTCAAGGAGACCATTGTTTTAATATTGATCTCTGTACTTTGTTGAATTCTTTGCATGCCAATTAAACTCCTAGAGAAGGTCCTGGTTCTCAGGAGCCATGGAAGAGGGCGTTGCGTATGAAAAGAGTCATGTTCAAGTGTGAGAAAACCATCATTATTTCATGTTGCTCATCCTTCTCGCAACCTTCTTTAATGATATATTAATCAAATGGAAGTGCAGGCATAAGGAAGGAACACAATTAAATATGAATCCATATTCTGCGACTTGAAAAGTCCCCGTCTGATGCCACAAACTGACTTGTACAAACGCCTAACCTACACACACGTTGATGTTTAAGCTCTCTGAATTTTCCTCTTGATCAAATGATAAGAGAAAATCACCTCTCCTTTTAGTACCGCGATCACCCCGAGAAGAAAACTTTCAGACACATGTTGTTTGTAAATTTGCTGAATGTGTGTGCAACGCTTCTCAGTTTTATGCATCATTAGCAAAACATGGGCGCGGCTGCTCATCAGAATGTTAAGAGTTCTTCTGAGATGCTGGCGTTCACGTACGCCTCTCTCCCAAAGCGTCTTTAAACATGAGTATTCCGCAGCTGTACACGGTTGGGCCAAATTAATTCACTAAGCTATCAAATTAAAATCTGAGATCAGTGGTGAGAAGACACCAAGGTATACTGGGTAATCTATATTTGAAAAGGATGCGGGAGGGTTTAATTAACGTCTTGATGGCTGTTTACTTTTCAGGTGTGGGATAACACTTCCCCCCCAAAAAAAAAAATCAGCAAAAATACTTTAAAAATTGAATACATAAACTTCCCGAGCTCTGAAAACGAAGTGCTACGCTGCATCCCGCCAAATACGGACTAAGCATTCTTATTTAATGAAAGAATATCATTAGCATTACATATCAAAAATGCAACACTCTTCTTGCACAGTGTGCATGCTAATCTGCTTACTTTTAACGCTCTAAGTCACTTCACTCCAAAGTTCTACTCAAAACACATGGTCGTAAACAAAAATGTGACTTCACAGTTTTAATTGTAAAACCTGGAGCAGGAAAACTGGCCTCGTGTTTTTGCGATGAAGGGAGATGCAATGGTCTCTGCCTCTTATTTATGCCAACATAAATCCGAAACACCTTCGAGAACGGCTATTAAGAAGAGGTTTAAGAGGACTTCAAAAGGCCGAGCCAGACCGTAAGCACAGAGATCCACCAATATGAACTCGGTCTGTCTTTAATAGAGAGTGGAGATGGTGCGAGGCGGAAACGTCGAGGACACCGAGAGGGCCATCTGGATGGCTCGAGACGAACCTTTCATTTTCAGCGTCATAAAACCAAACACCAAAACCAACTGCATGAGTGCTCCAAGGATGGGTTAGGATATCATAGGCTAATACAGCCACAGGAAATGGTCTTGATGGTTGGGGGAAGGTAAATACAGGAGAGGATATATAAAAATTTGTGGTTTGATTCAAGGTGAAATTCGAGTCAACTGAAAGGCAAAATCACTGAACAGTAGTGGTAGGGATTATGATTCAGCTCAGTTAATTAAATTATTTGAATCTTTTCACCAAAAGATTTGGTCACTGCTTTATTCATCCAAAAGATTCATTAAAATAAACTTATTTTATTAAAAATTGCATATAAAAATCTACGAAGGAACTCCAGAAAAAGTATACATAAAAATCACTCAAACTTAAACTAAACTAAAATCAAAAAGAAAACTGAAAAAGTTTAAGATTAAAGCCACTTAAGGTACTTCGGTAACACTGACTGAAGTGAATGAACAATTTGTATCTTACCATTTACAATAAAGTTGAACTAGCCGTGTTACCAGATTTGCATATAAATATTTGTATTGTAAATGCTATTAATTGCAAAATATGATGCTAAAAGTTCAAAATATTCATTCATATCGGCAACAGAGCCAGCTAACTGCTGACCTATTCAGGAAGTAAGTGAAGAGAAGGACTGCAAAAACTTGGTATAACTTGGTTTAATAGTAGTTAGCATCCAGCCTACTAAAAACTTTTATTGGCTACTTTGTTGAACGGCCAAAATATTACCCAACTAAACACCCAAACAGATCCCATGACCCTCAATTCTTCCACCTGCCACAAAACCACACGTTTCCTCCATATTGCAGAGAGCGGTCAATAATGCAGATGGACCGTGGCGTACAGTGCAGTGCTATTGACCGATGTGCCACAGAGAGCATGTGTCCCGTCTGCCGTGAAGGCCATTTGGGAGTCAACTCCAACTCTGGCCTTGTCCTGCACCCCTCCTATTCATCACAGGATGGCCGGCAAGCCACATCAGCTGACCAAATGAGCTCCAACCGAGAGCGCCGGCATCAAACGGAATAGCAGATGCATATGGAGGAATACAATGCACAGATATTGATGATTTTCAATCGAGGCCTCGCAACCTCAACGGCTTCCACCGCCCCCACCCCCGCGAATCCCTCATAACAGATCGACTAAAAGATTCATGCTCTCAGAATAAAGGAATTACAGGCACACATATAGGCCTTTCACACAAAATAGATCAATGGGGATCAATGGAAGATGGCACAAGTCTGCAAATTACCAATTCAACAGTTCAGCACTGCAATGGAGGACTGCAGATAGCTTTCGATTGTCTACCAAGACAATGTTTACACATACACCAAAATAAATTATGAATCTGGACACACAATATATGGGCCTATATGTACAGTACCTGGGTCAATGATATGACAATATCTTTTTGTCCCATCTATTAAATTATTTAAAAAAAAATAAAATAAAATGGGGCTGCCCCCTAATAGTTCACTAAACAGTCAACGAGAAGAGGCTTAGTCGAACAAATTTTAATTTTGGCTTAGAAGAGACTTAGTCGAACAAATTAAGAAAAAAAAAAAAATCTCCACAGGAAGTGGCAAAGTCACGCAGTCCTTAACGGACAGATTGTTAACACGGCTGGGTTTATGTGGTATGTTGGGCAGGAAATCCAAATGTTCGCCTATCACTCGTCAACCTCAAATATGACTTATTTGAAACAAGTAGTAGCCTAAATTTAGCCACGTTACATGGCCGCTCAATCTAGTGAGCCGCTCATTCTTCAAAACGCTTACGGTGTATGTCCTACACTTTTCCTATTCTACTTACGGAACGAACACGCCGCCAGTTTAGTTTTTTCCGCTAGATAAGACCCTTATTCCTCATCTCCCTTTGAAGCTGCACTGAAACTGTAACTTTGACCTTCAACCTTCTGGAGGCCATTGAAGTTCACTATAAGCAGAATAATCCTGGAATGCTTTCATCAAAAACCTTAATTTCTTTTCGACTGAAGAAAGAAAGACATGAACATCTTGGATAACATAGGGGTGAGTAAATTATCAGGAAATTTTAATTTGAAAGTGGACTAATCCTTTAAAATGCTTACTGGTCATACAGATAAGAGTATTACATCATTCGAAACTAACTTTTTTTTTTAACTATTTCATAGCTTATTAACATTTAACATACTTTTTAGATTAGTTCAGGTTGTAAAATGTTGTGATTCAACTCAATTTTAATAATCAATTTATGAAATTGCATAATAAATTAATTAAAAGAATCAGTAGACAATTATTGTTTTTTTTATTGTAAAATATTTCTTAAATTGTTCTTTATGAATGTGTCTGTGTCCCCTGAATGTGTCTGTGAAGTTTCAGCTCAAAATACCCCATGGATTTTTTTTAACTGCCTATTTTGGGGCATCATTAAATATGTGCTGATTCAGGCTGCTTCCCCTTTAAATTGTCGCGATCCCCGCCCCTGAGCTCTCGACTCTATATACATTGCATAAACAAAGTTCACACAGCTAATATAACCTTCAAAATGGATCTTTACAAAGTGTTCGTCATGCATGCTGCATGCATGCATTAGATCATGTGAGTATAGTATTTATTTGGATGTTTACATTTGATTCTGACTGAGTTTGATAGTGCTTCGTGGCTAATGGGCCAACGCTACACTGTTGGAGAGATTTATAAAGAATGAAGTTGTGTTTATGAATTATACAGACTGCAAGTGTTTAAAAATGAAAATAGCGACGGCTCTTGTCTCCATGAATTTACAAATATCACTAAAAGTTATTATTGCTCCATCTGCCATTTTTCGCTATTGTCCTTGCTTGCTTACCTAGTCTGATGATTCAGCTGTGCACAGATCCAGACGTTAATACTGGCTGCCCTTGTCTAATGCCTTGAACATGAGCTGGCATATGCAAATATTGGGCTCGTACATATTAATGATCCCAACTGTTACGTAACAGTCGGTGTTATGTTGAGATTCGCCTGTTCTTTGGAGGTCTTTTAAACAAATGAGATTTACACAAGGAGGAAACAATGGTGTTTGAGACTCATTGTATGTCATTTCCATGTACTGAACTCTTGTTATTCAACTATTCCAAGGTAAATTCAATTTTCAATTCTATGGCACCTTTAAATGCAATATATATGAAATGCAATATAAGAAAATATACAAGTTAATTACATTTTTATGTTTCAATTAGTAAACAGTAAAAAGATGATCAACTGAAAACTTCTTAATAATGAAAAAAAAAAAAAAAAAAAAAAAAAAAAAAAAAAAGACTCCAAGGTTATTGTTAAGAAGAAAAAAAAACAAAAAACCCAGCTTTACAGTAACATCACAGCAATTGCCGACGGGTTTGCCGATCATCAGATCTGTCACTCAAACAGATGTCAATTCATCACCTCCTCACCCCCCTCCAGGTCACATGACCTGCTGGAAGCAGGACAAGATGAAAGTCTTCTTGTACCAGGGGGCGACAGCGCCGATCTGTTCGAGGCCGAGCCCGGACCTGGCTTTAACAGAAGCTTAAGAGATCACAACTGTTCCGCGTTTGCCTTCTCCCTGCACTTGGCTGACCCATGGCCACTGCTAAAGCAGGGCGGACTGATCACACTGATGGGCCTGGTGCATTATGGGAGACTAATTAGTGCCAAGAAACACTGTCTCCAAGCAGCGGTGAACTCAGATGGTTGTTTTTCAGCCCCAGGCACTTTGGGAGGTGTAGCTACTGGTTAGCTTTCCCCCCAAAAAAGAGGCAAAAAGACGAAGTGGAGAAAAAACACACTCAGGGGACTGAAGGGATAGAACGGGTACCGGACTAACAATGTATCTATTTCCACACTGTGCGAGCGTGAACTTGTGCCTGCTTGCGTGTTTATACACCAGTTTTTGGTAGTCAGTGCATCCCGTGGGATCAAGCATCGTGTCATTTACGAATTGCTGCTACCCATTCCAGGTGGCCCCAGTCACCTGGTTACAAGGAAACCAGAGCTGAAAACACAAAATGACCACTTTTGAACAGAGATCGGCAATTTCGCAAGATCTGTTACGCGAGAACTCACACAAGATCTGATGTTTAAAGGGATAGTTCCCATGAAAATTGAAATTATTTCTCATTTACTCAACTTCATGTCATTTCAAAGACTTACTTTAAATGCAAAAGGAGAATTTTTTTTGAATATCCAAGCTGTTTTTTTTTTTTTTTCTTCTTCAAAATAATGAAACTTCCATGGATTCATGGATGCTTCATTGAGAAATGCATTCCTTTTTCAGTTACTTATCAGTAACTTACCAGTTACAGTCTGAAATAGTTTGTCTAATATACATTAGGACAAGTATTTAAAGAATCCTATAAAACATTTGAGTTTATTTATTCTTAATACAACAGAAGCATCAGAGGTACACATCAACCTAGACAGAAGGGCCTTCAAATATTGTCTTGGGCCTTAGAGTCAAAGAGTTGGAGAACCACTGCTATCAAAGCAGTTTTAAAAAAATACTCAATTAATTGTTGATCTAAATGAATTCAAGTATCAAATTATCAAAATTGCCGATATCAAAATATAGTGAATTACTCTTACTGTCCCAAAGATTCACCTCAAGCATTCAGTGATTTAATGGTTTCAAGCTTCAAAATGACAAAAAAGGCACATTAAAGTATCATAAAAAATGGTTCATATGATTCCAAAGCTTTGCATTCTTCTGAACAGACAAAAATCATTTATAAAATTCAGTTATTCACTGAAAAATGTTGATAACCAAATGCACTTCTTGGTGCATTTATGAGAGCAAGAAGTAGCGATGTCTAATGCACAAATGAATCATTCTTAGGCTGATTTGGTTCTCAACTTCAACTCTGAATCATTGACGAAACCTGATCTGGAGGCAAAGATTATTAAATGAAAATAATGTCATTTATTACTCACCCTCATGCCGTTCCACACCCGTAACACCTTCGTTAATCTTCGGAACACAAATTAAGATATTTTTGTTGAAATCCGATGGCTCAGTGAGGCCTGCATAGCCAGCAAAGACATTTCCTCTCTCAAGATCCATTAATGTACTAAAAACATATTTAAATCAGTTCATGTGAGTACAGTGGTTCAATATTAATATTATAAAGCGACGAGAATATTTTTAGTGCACCAAAAAACAAAATAACGACATAGTGATGGCCGATTTCAAAACACTGCTTCATAAAGCAGTGTTTTGAAATGAATATTGCTTTATAATATTAATATTGAACCACTGTACTCACATGAACTGATTTAAATATGTTTTTAGTACATTAATGGATCTTGAGAGAGGAAATGTCATTGCTGGCTATGCAGGCCTCACTGAGCCATCAGATTTCAACAAAAATATCTTAATTTGCGTTCTGAAGATTAACGAAGGTCTTACAGGTGTGGAACGACATGAGGGTGAGTAATAAATGACAGAATTTTCATCTTTGGGTAAACTAACTCTTTAATGAATAACAACTTAAATTTAAGTTTATCATGTGACTTTCGAAGTCTTGAAATGGATGACTTATGTCCACATTCACTTTTATTATATTGAAAAGAGAGGCAAGGATGTTCCTTAGAAATGTACTTTCTTTTCTGAAGAAAGCAATACATGAACAAAATGAGGGTGAGTAAATAATGACAAAACTTTCATTTTTGGGTAAACTGTCCTTTTAAGGTCCAAACATGATGTACATCCCCAAAACACTGGTGACCCCTTGCAACTTCATCTTCAATTTAGACTAAGGGCTGAAGAGAAAACTGCTGCTCTGAGTCTAATGGATCCTGGTCCGCTGTGTCTTCGAGAAACGTATGCTATTAAAGCCCAATCAAAGCAGTCAGTATCATTTCGTAGCAAGAGCGGTGCATGTTATTTAAAACACATGTAAATGTCATTCAAATTTCCTCATCAGCTTGGGAACATACTCCAGGTATCCTACACGGAGACCATTTACCTCAGAGTACAAAACCATATTGTAATTTTCATGACAGACCGCGAGGTGTAGGATTGCGTCTCACAAAAGGAGACGAACAGTGCTGGCAGAAGCTTGGGAAGAGAAAGGGAGATTTAGGGAGGGCTGGGCTGTATAAACGGAGGAAGGGGGAGTGATGGGATGGGTTTCTATACCTTACCTCATAGAGCAGGCAGCCTAGCGACCAGATGTCAGATTTGAAGTTATATCCGTTTTCGTGTATTCGCTCGGGAGACATGTAATATGGGGTGCCCACTGGAACAGAAAAAAGACAGATAGAGACAGACAGACAGAGAGAGAGAGAGAGAGAGAGAGAGAGGGAGAGAGAGTTAGGCTGTCTGGTTTGCTATGCGAGGAGTTCATCCATGGATGCTTCATTGACAAAGGTTTCAGACTGAGGAGTTTTAGATGACTAAAGAGAGGTTACTAACAACAAACTCAGCGATGCATGTGTACAGTGTTGGAGGAAAACACATTTTAACAGTTTGTACAGTTTGGAGTCAATTTTCAAAGAAATTAATACTTTTATTTGGCAATGATGCATTAAACTGACAGTAAAGACATTTACAATGTTATAAAATTAAAATACAAAATAAATGCTTTCTATTATTCATCAAATAATCATGAAAGAAAAATATTAAGTAGTACAACTGCTTTTTAACATTGATAATAATAAGAAATGTTTCTTGAGCAGCAAATCAGCACATACAGTTCTTGATTACCATGATTTCACTAAAAACCCAGCTAAAAAACAGAAACAAAAACACTTCCGGTCAATAATCTTTTTTTGATGTCCGAAAGAATTTCAAAATCTGTTTCAGAATAGTGATGCTACCACTTTTGAACATTTTACTTCTACAAACATTACATTTACACTTATTATTTAGCTTCGATATTTAAAAACAACATCAAAGGAACTGAGCTATTCTGCTATAATATTAAACAGAAATTGCACTCAACACACGCAAATTACTACACTAAAAATGCATTGATTTGGAATGTATGATGTTACAATAATATGAACAAAACCTGTATAATTTGGGAACAGTAGTAGTTTGACGTTCAGATTAGGAGTTGTAGAACAACTTTTACAGATGGTGCCAAGTGCTGTGAATGTTCATGAGTGCATGTAGGTGGTTTAGAGAGCTGGGGGGCAGCTTGCAGACTGCAAGTATGTGTATTGGGGAATGAAAATCTCAGCTTACATTCGAGAAGATTTAAAATCTCTCATTCACCTCTCATTACAAAAGAACCTCAATGATTTACAACAGAAGCCATTCAACACGGCCAAATGAAACTTTAAATCAATCCACAGTGTTTTTTTTCCCTTTCTCCAATCTTGTACTTTGGATTGTCTTTGAAATTCGATAAAACCAAAACAGCCACTGTACCAAAACTGTCTTCAAATGGTTCTACCAGTTCTGCTACAGGGGGAAAAAAAAGAAAAAAAAAAAAAAAAGAAAAAGAAAAAAAAAAAATCAAGGTCCTATCTGATGATTTCACACTGCAGCGCAGGGCTCATGCATGACGGCTAACCACCAACGCATACTGGTTTTGGTCTTGCCTTTTGAATTTATCAAAGAACTTCAAAATGTTTTTTCTTGAAAGTCACTTGTGTATTTTATTTAAAATATAACCAAGAGTGAGTTGGGGATGGGACTATCGGTTTGCTCAACCAATGGAAGACAGCGGAAATGTTTGGGAAACCTGCCAGAGGTAAACACCAATTACGTGCCATGATGTCGCACATGTTGGAAGGCACTGAGAATTGCACCGTGACAGACGTGAGACTGAGCAGAGCGTCAGGTCGCTTAGTCTGTGGCCTTGCAAAGAATTGTGGGTAATTGGCAGTGACTAATAGCCATCAGGCAGAAGAGCGGGACCCAAGAGGCCAGTCAAACTCCCCGTGCTGTACTCCCTGAAGCCGTGACAAGCTCTTTACTGCTCAGTGACTGTGGCCAACCAGCCATCCACCGTGAAAGATTGATGATAGAAAGAGGGGGGAGGGGTAAAAAAGAAAAAAAGAAGTGTGTAAAAAAAAAAAAAAACATTCTGACAAATGCTCGCAGTTTACGAAAGTTTAGCCTTGGCACAAACAGCTCAGATCTGACAAAGCGTTAAGAAGTCTCAGGTGGTGAGAACAAGAGCCAAAGCGAAACGTCTAGACACCGAACAGTGTCAGGATGGTTGGACACATAGTGGGGCTGAGGTTGAAACACTTGCTGAGAAAAACGAAGTAAAAACGTGGCCCTGCCCTCCTACCGTCTCGCCCTATGATGCAATCAGTGTGTCAACCCGACCTATACGTTAAAAGCATTTTCTTTTATAAAAGTAGAGGAAAGTGAAACAGATGACCTTTGAGAAATTCCAAATGGCATCAGTGGGATCTGACTGATGAATATTATTGATTTCAATAGTCATAAATTCATTATTAGACATAGGGATGATTTATGTTTTTAAAGATTAACCAAGTAAATGTTAGATGACAGCAAAGATAATCTAAATATAAAAATAGGCAAAATGAGCATGTACAATTAAAGAATAAAAAAAAAAAAATCCTTTATTGGGAATATTGTTCCATAACCAATAGGATAGAAATATATTGTGTTTCCCTAAATATATCTGTGAAGCCAAAGAGAATTTCTGCATCACTAGAGGCATTAAAAAGAATTGCAAAAGAAGAAAGATTACAAATGTTTTGAAATTGGTTTCCAAACAATACTCCACCCATCTGCCACTGGTCAAACAAACAGATAGTCCCGCCCCCAAATGCATGCTATTGGTCGAGCCAGTGTTGCTATATTGGGCTGCTCAGGAAAAAAAAAAAAAAAAAAAAAAAAAAAAACAGGGCAACATTTTTAAAACATCAACTTGTTTTGAAACTTTTTGCAGGAATGAAAACTCTAAACTACTTAAAGATGTTTAACTTTTAAAAAATTTTTGAGGTGTGAAAAAGTAACCTGGAGCATAGAAATTTGCACCATTTCAATAGAGTGCCTCGACATCCATCATTAGAAACTTGAAAAGGATCTTCTTTAATGTTAATAGTTTCATAAAAGCCTGGTGCTATAGAGCAACTACTCAAATTAAGAGTGCATTATTTATGCAAATAAATCGTAAGTCGCATGGGGACTCATTCCCATTATTATGAATTATGATATTACAGTGCATTCTTTGAGTATTGGGCCGATATCCTTTTTTTGTACGGCAAACAAAACAAAAAACAAACAAAAAAATGAAAGAAGAGATTACCACAGACTCTCAACGGTACGCTAATTACACAGAAATCCGCAAACATGCTTAATTACAAAAAAAGAAGTGTAAACTGTGCGAAGTGAGGGATTAAAAGAAAAATCTGTTTGGTCCAGTTAACTTCTCAGACCTCCGAGCCGGAACAGATTTCCCTGTCATCCCAAAACCCTCAGATGAGATGCTAGCATGTAATTAACGTCCTTTCTGCGTTAACTGCGGAATATGAGGGTTCAGGATTAGCTTGCTTTTCCTTATTTTAATTATCCATTATATTGTTATTTCTCTCCTCGACTTTCTTTTGTTTCCGATCTCCCCTTAAAAAGCCCTCAATTCAGCTCACCACCCTGCTTAATTTAAAGGCTAGGAAGCCTCTGGCAGGAAACGTAAAGAAGAGCTATCTTTCCTTTCTTTCAGTCTTCCGCTTTGTTTGTATCTGTGGGCTGCAGTGCCACTCGGAGACGGAGTTAAAAGGCTAGGGCTCGGCTTCTTAAGAGAAGAATTGACAGCCGTGGAACGGCACTTCCCGGACCTCCATCCAACGTGCATCCCAGAGTTCTACCGTGGTGGTTTGTCTCATTACAGGCTGAACTGTCAACCCCCAAACCGTACCGAAGCAACCCTGCACCCTCCACCCTAAACCGCCCCCATGCAGGGAGAGAAACGAAGAGGGGGAGAGGTGGAGCGATTGCGAGGAGCGAGAGAGAACGGGAGTGGGAAGCTTTGGTCTGCCCGCCCTGAGGGAGACACAGATCGAAGGTCTCTTTGCCCATGGGTGAATTTAACCTGCCATGTAGACACTCATGAATTTCATACCCTGCTACGGCTCAACCTTCAGCCTTCGTATGGAGAGCCTGAGCCTACGGGACAGGTGACAGAGAACCGCAGGAGACTCTTTCTCTCTCTCTCGCGCACACACACACACACGTGTGCTGTACCTACCTGGGCGTCTTTATGCTCGTTTGTACATTCCTACTGTCAATACTAAAGCATCCCGAGAGAAGAATTCCAGGCGCTCGGATAAATAAATAAGTAGGTAGGGAGGTAGCTAGGTAGATAACTCTACAAAAGACAAGTGCAACTGCGGTGGTATGATACACCAATGCATTAACGGTTATAAATCATGTTGGGGTCCTAAAAAAGCCTTGTTAGGGATCCCTAACATGGCAGTCTGTAAATGATATCGTGTGGCACTGGCCCCAGGAGCAGGTGCGAATGGATGATGTGGTCGTCCGGATCCACCGGTTCCCAGGTGACGCAGGCGCCATTAAGACATGATTAAGGACAGCCCTGATTAAGCCCTTGCGGAGATTGTAGCTCATCCTGAGGAGCCAAACATCTGAATGAGGGAGCGAAGCACCCTGTAGAGGGCGCTGTGAGTTCAGGTTTTCAGGATGCATGCGTGTTGTTTTCAGTAAAGGTGAATGCTGGAAGTATGCAATGTAAGACACGCTGCGAACTTGAGGTTATTTCTAGACACTTGCAAAACATCTTCAGTGTTTTTTCTTGTTTGCACCAACATCATACTCATCATCACGCTGACATAAAGCATAATTTTATACTCCTACACACAGATTCATAGTTTACCTATACATAATGCATTTATATGACATTTATATTCCGTTTCATATTGTAGTTTGTGAATACAAGACAATAGATAGTTAAATCTATTCTGGTGTGCTAATTGTGTTGTGTTTACTGTAACCTGTCAGCAATAACCTAATAATTATAAATGCAGAAATAGAAGTCCAATAAGCTTAATTAGATCAAAATTATGATCATATTAATATTCCAAGTATATTTGTGCCAAAACTCACTAGCATAACACTGAAGCGTCTCCATATTTTGGTCCCTAGTTATGGTTTGGGTTCTCCATTATTTTATAATATTTGTCTAAACAAATTAAAAATAAATCACAGAACTAAAACTTTTTAAAGACTATATTTAACAGTGTCATTACATTAAATAAATAAATATAATTGACTTAATTATATTAATATGATCTAAGATACTTTATACTAAAAATCAGCATAAAGTCTGACCTTGACGGTGAAAAAAAAGGCTTTTTTTTAGCAATACGAACATCTGTAAAGCTGAAGACAAGCTGTTAACAAATTTGTATACTCTTGAAATGAGATTTTAAACAACAGGTCATCTCAAATATAAACCTGCACCTCCTCGGGCAACTTTTCGGCCAAAAGTTGCTCTGTCACCATAGGGTGCCCTGGCCTAGCATCGTTAGGGATTCAAGACCCTGTACTCATCCAGACATCATATGTGTGGAGCGCGGTCAAAGAGGTCAAGGCAACAGGAAAGGCCAACTTCTCAATGAAATGGATACAGCCACTGGCACGCTTTGCTCTCAACTGGCCCCAGGGGCCGTCGGAAAGGCGCTTTTTTATAACAGACACATGGTTCTGTTCGCAGCCAGTACTAATGAAACACATCCGGGCCCTACTGAGTAATTAAAGGTCCTTTCAGCTGCATTCAATCCTTATTTCTTCCATTTTCCACAAAGGACAGAAAGACACAAACAAGGAGGTTGGAGGGAGGAGCACTTACCTAGAGAATGAGCTGCGGTTGTTTTGGAACTGAAGAAGCGCCCCAAGCCCAGATCGCCCAGTTTCACCACTCCAGTGGCTGTGATGAAGACATTAGCAGGTTTAATGTCTGTGGAGGGAGTAAATGAGAGTTTCAGTGACTGATCATCATGAATCTGTGGCCTTTCTCATTTTCAGCACTTTTTTTGAAGGGGTGGAGGGAATAAAAGGGTTAGTTCACCCAAAAATTAAAATTCTGTCATTAATTACTCGCTCTCATGTCGTTCCAAACCTGTAAGACTTTCGTTCATCTTCAGAACACAAATGAAGATCTTTTTGATGAAATCTGAGAGATTTCTGTCCCTCCATTGACAGCTACACAACTACCACTTCAACGTTTCAAAAAGTTCATAAAGAGATCGTAAAACTAATCCATATGAATTGAGCGGTTTAGTCCAAATTTTCTAAAGAGACCTGATCGCTTTATATGATGAACGGACTTAATTTAGGCTTTTATTCACACATAAACATTGATCAGCAAACATAAACAGAAGCTCAAAAGTGCTGCGTAACACACGAGAATGAACCTCATTGGTTCTCGCACGTAAAGCGAACATGCATGAGCTTTCGTTTACCTGATGTGCGAGTTGTTGAAAAACTGTTTTTCATATAAAGCAAAAAATTTGGACTAAACCACTCAATTGATATGGATTCGATCTCTTTATGAACTTTTTTTGAAGCTTCAGTTGCTTAGCTGTTAATGGAGGGACAGAAAGCTCTCAGATCTCATCAAAAAGATCTTCATTTGTGTTCCGAAGATTAACGGAAATCCTACTTGGTTTGTAACAACATGAGGGTGAGTAATTAATGACATAATTTTCATTTTTGGGTGAACTATCCCTTTAACTATTATCCATTTTTAATGTAAATATTTTCTTTTTCATTTTGTTTGTTGTCTTCATTTTTTTGTTCAATACAATTTTCTTTCATTAAAAAAAGAACTTGCACCAAGCTAAAAATTATACAGATTTGAAGTAAATAACTAAATAAGAAAGATTGGATTACAATTGTCAATACATTCTTACTAATGCTTCAGGGAGTCTTTTTTGCAGTTTCAATAACCTCATAGCTAGACATAACATTATCACTTCAAATCAGCAAATCAATGTGCAACAGCAAAGTAGAACATTATAAATAAGCAAACATTTAGGTTTTCAAGGCATAAAAATGGATGATCAATAATTATAAAAGTTTCAGTGGCAACACAGCACTTTTTCCATCAACTCCTTATTTTTGAGCCCTAAATGACATGTAACTGTGAATGACAAGTATTCAAATTCAAAGCATCACGGAGGAGCAGATTGTGTGTGAACCTGTTGATCAGATTGAACAGAGCGACACCAGTAGGACAGAAAAGAAAAAAAAAAAAACACTCAGATCCACAAAGCAAACAAAACAGCCTATATAAATGTTAGGAAACGTTTAAGAAAGGTTAACGGAAAGGTTACCATTAGCAAGGTATTACGCATCTCCCTGACTCAAATGACTTTCAAGAGACCACGACGGTGCAGGAAGCATGTGCTCGTGTTTGATGTCAGACACCTCTGGACATGAACTTTTCCAACAGTAACATATACATACAGGCCAGGTGCTTAAGAAGAACAAGCTCTGAACTGACTGCCAGTGTTGTGAAAACCCCCACCGCTGGAGTTTACAATCAACAAGGGAAACAATCTGAATGAAACCCATGGCCTGCTGTAACCTTTACCGATACACACACTCACACAGGTCTAGTATGTTACAATACTTCGACAAAAGTTGCATAAATACATGGGAACTGGGGAAGACTGTCTCGGGTCGCCACGGACAGTTGCGTCATCTTGCTTGTTTTCAAATGGCAAGAGGATGATGCAATGCGCTCGGCAGTGTGTCTGGTCAAGCTTGTGCATAGCAAAGACCTGAGAGTCTCGTCTCAAAGCTGATGAGAAGCAGATGAGAAGTGGAACAAGTTTTTTCTTCATAATATGCAATAAAACACAAGGATGATGTAGTGGGGTGCCAATGATGTCCCAATTAGTGATAGGTCAAGATGGTCGACTAGTCATCTAACAACTGAATATTTGATTAATAGTTTGACTAGTTTATATTTGTATTTTCTTTTTCTTCTTTTTTTTGGTACTCTGTCTAGCTGTTTTGAACACAAGAATGCATCTTTAGAAGTCTGCCTAATTGGAGACAGATAAACCTAAAACAAGTCCAATTAAATGAGACTTCCTTAAAGTCACCATGAAATCAAAAATGACAATTCTTGTTTTGTTTTTTTTTGTTTTTATGGAACATTGCAGTATTTATTGATTTATCTGTGCACATCATTATTTTTAATCAAAATAACTTCCCTCACTCTTGCAGCGACATCTCTTCTCTTCACTGATGATGTGTTTACTGGCAAGAGGGCGGGATCAACTTGTCACTCACATGAGATCGACCAATAGCAAACCGCATCAAGCCAACCATCCAATCAATTCCTGATGGACAAAATCAAGTCCCGTCCTACATTTGTTTCTTTCTTTCTTTTCATTTATAACAATATATTTAGTATTATATTATCTTTGCATCAAATTACAAAAAAACTAGTTAACGCTGCTGTGAGGGTGTTTCTAATACAGTGGCTATGGGAGTGACGATAAAAATGGCATCTTTCTCTCTTCTGACTGCCGTTATCAATCGCTCTCTATTTTTTCCCTACTTATGAAAGTTGTGAAAACACTGTTGTGGAGTTTTTCTTTTGCTATTTGAGCAAATGGAAACACAAAAAATATATATTTAAATGTATTCTCTCATATAGAATTTTACCCAACTGTGACGACTTCCGCTTCTGAGAAACCCGGAAATGTGAAAAGGATCTCATTCGCAACTTCCGTTTCATGCTGATTTTATTTTGACTAGTCAACTAGTTATTCAGACAACACATCAACGACTAGTCAAAATAGTTTTGCTCCTCCGCAAGCACATAAACGTGTCTACATATCAAAATCTATCAAGTCTTTAGAAACTTTAGCAAATCAGTCCTTCCTAATTAACAAAAGTCTAAGTTTGTGGCAGTCAGCCAATAATAACGTAAGCTATTTACATACATAATTCTTAAAAGGTACAGAAGCAGTTTTTTTTTTACTCTAAAGGTAGGGTCACATTTACTGTTGTTCATCAAATTTTAGCGGGCAAAATCAAAGAGTAATTTACTAGGAATCCATGCAATTTTGCTTGAGATGTCGAAGACTTCCCCAAGCATATTTTGCAGTGGGTTCAAGTTGGTCTGTCAAATTTGTGTGCTTCATACGTAGCTACACTACTGACAATAGAAAAATCGACTTTTTTGGTCAACAATGTCTTTAAAATGTACAAAATACAATAAAATGTCACCGAAGTGTAGAATATGTGCCCTCAAAAGTCTGTTTCAACGTGTACGTCACTAGAGTTGTGCGTGTACCTCTGTGCATGACACGGCGGGAGTGCATGTGCTCCAGTGCACTACACAGCTGAACAAAGTACTTCCATACTGTCTTCTCGGGAATCAGCCGCCTTTGTTTCTTGAAATGCTGCAGGCAAACAAATAAATAAATATGTTGGCGGCACAGACTTTTCAAAAAATCATGCAATCTTCGTTAACCAACAATCAATCAACATTTCATTTTCATTTTAATCAACATTTTATTTTATATCTTTAGCAGTCAAAAAGCTCAACTGACTACTTGGAACATACAGTTTAAGGAAATTAAGATGTCTTAAGATGTAAAGTGTCCCAAAAGCTCAGCATGGACTCCTGGAAGGTTTAAAGCAGTGACCGTGAATGTGAAGGGCTCTGGGTTTGCCTATAATCTGATGCAGGCTCTAGATTGAAACCCCTCAATAAACTTTCCTTCCCTTTTCATTTGAAGCAACTGCAATGGAAAACATCTGAAGTTTGTGAGTACAGCAGGAGCCTCATGGGGAAACAAACATTTGGGGAGACTTTCAAGATGCACACATGCTTAGGAAGATTACGGCATACAAGCACTAAAAATGTCTCCATCAATCTGACAGAATGCAATTAGATAATGCCAACATGATCTTTACATTATGGATGCACAATATATTTTGAACATTTCTTTTTGCTGACATTTGTGATTTTAATCGGTCGATACTGAATATTAATTAGTTGATATTGTATGTTTAAACTAAGGATGCTCAAGACAAGTTTGCTGTACTCCAGCACTTATCCTAAACAGATAGTGATGGTAATAGTTTATGGTATAAGCCTTTAAGAGGACTATTTCTATTTTCCCTTTAAGAGCAGGTCACTTTATTAATTTTACTTTAAAATAAACGGTAAACATGTTACTTATCCATCTATCATCCATCTTTTGTCAAGCTTCAACTTTCTGTACAGTTCAAAAGTTTGGGGTCGGTAAAATTTTTAAAAATTGCATTTATTTGATAAAAAACAAAACAAAAAACAAACAAACAAAAAAAACAGTAATATTGAGAAAACCTATTACAATTTAAAATAACTGTTTGATATCTGAATATATTTAAAATGTCATTTATTCATGTGATGCAAAGCTGAATTTTTTAGCATCATTACTTCAGTCTTCAGTATCACATGATCCTTCAGAAATCAGTCTGAAGGACCTGAGAAATCAGTCTGAAGGATCTGCTGGATTAGCATAAGGATTTGCTGCTCAAGAAACATTTCTTATTATTATCAATGTTGAAAACAGTTGTACTGCTTACTATTTTTGTGGAAACTAACACTTTTTTTTTTTTTTTTTTTTTTTTTTTTTTTTTTTCCCCCTCAGGATTCTTTGTTGAATAGAAAGTTAAAAAGAACAGCAATTATTTGATATAAAAATCTTTTGTAACATGTCTTTACAATTTTTGTCAGTGTACAGTGTCGTTATTGTCACAGATACTTCACCACATGTAGAATGCATATATACTGTAAACAGATCATGTGTGAAACGGGCATGAAAGTACTGGTTAAATAAATAAATAAATAAACGTAATGTGTATATACGCCTAACTCTTTCCCTGCCAGCATTTTTTATCATTTTCACAAAAACTTCATAGTCCCCACATGTAATATATCAAAAGAAAGAACAGGCCTCTGCTTTTAAAAAAAAAGAAAAAAAAAAGCATTTTATTCTAGCTTCATGCATTTTTTTTTGAATGTGGTTAAGTTGCATTAAAAAAAAGCAACATTTTGATCAAAGAGCAGAGAAAAATTATGTTTTTGTCAAAGACTACATCCGGATCAAATTCAGAATGATGATCAAAACATATACTGAGTACATAGAGTCCATCAACACCCCCAAAACTCAGACAGTCCTATACCTCTTTGAGGATTCGACATTTCTTTAGGCAGTTTTAAGTGCTGCTTGATGATCACGATAGCTTACATGTGCATAAGCAATGCTTCTATCACTTGTTTCTATTGCTTCATCGCGTGTGTTTTGATCCGGAGATTCTATAATATTTCAGAAGATGCGTAATAGTGGCCCCTACTGTATAACAGTGAAAACATGGATTGCAGGAAAATTCAGTTTGAAGAGCAAGGAAGCGCTGCATAAGAGAATTCAGTCAATGGCGGGGAAAGAGTTAAATGAACTAAAACCATATGAAACTATTAATTTTAGTTTCAGCACTGATAATGTGACTTGATTTTCAATCTAGTTTTATATTTTTAGAACAACCGTCTAATGAATCATTCAATCAATCAACCAATTTGTGAACCAAAGCAACCGATTAATTTAAAAGTACAAACTCAAAGAAATAATTTGCTCATAAATCAAATCCAATATCCAACGAAGGGTTTTAAAATTATGTAATTCCCTGATGATTTTTCATTACTGCTTTAAAAGTAACAAAGAATGTTTTACAAAAGAATCAAACTCCAACTCTTTAACATGTTATGAAATCAGGAGATATCTGTTAAATCACATATTTGTACTGACCAATCATCTCTTGACAATCTTTGTATATATAATATTTAATCTCTTTAAAAGATTTCAAGGGTGTTTGGTATTGGTTTTACCAGTTTCACATCAAAGTGCAACGTTTGTTTTAATAAAACAGATGTTTAAGTCTCGCCGACAATTCTGAACAGTACTTAAACCGCTAGCTTTTTTTTAATCATTCTAAAACAGTGAGTGTGATACGGCATCAAATGATCCTCTTTAGAATTCTGCAAAGATTCAAAGCTTTTAGTACGGTGTCATCCAGTGCGGTCGGTTTAGTCTGGATGAGGTCCGCGAGTGCATGACCTCGCTTCAAAGCAGAAACCAATCTGACGTTACGTTATTAATTAAGACAGAATGAAGCTTGCTTAGCCAAAATGGCTCAGTAATTATAACCTTTTCACATGCAGTCTCAATAATTGAGTCACCAGCAATGAAGTAAACCTGCTTGTCGAGGCAGTTAAAAGGGGTCGGGAATTGATTAACCAAACAAAACAGAGGTTATTTTAGCGCGACGTATTACTTCATTGTGCGAACGCTCACTCCGCCTATTTTGAGCCTCGTCCCCACTCGTACCGCTTCACAGAAATGATCAGAACAGCGGTGAGCGTGCGGTCTCGAGCCCCAGAAAACCTTGGCCCACATCCAAACAAAGCCGGTGGATCTATTCTTCCCCTGCCTTTCTATTTGCATATCAGAGGGCTGTTTGATGTCAATGAGGGAGAGCGGCAGCCCCCTCTGTGCCTTTAAAAAGCAAACACGGCACATGCAATATTCTGTAAGTGCATGCAAATGAAGGGGCCATTTGATTTCATTTGAATTCCGAGATGGACAGAGAGAATTGAGGAAGGGGCTGAAATGAAAAAAAAAAAAAAAAAAAAAATCAAAAAGAATAAATAAAAAAAAAAACCCAAGTAAAATTTATGCATTCGGACCCTCTGTTTTACATATGGCTCAATGTTCGGGTGTACAATGCTGGGGGGATTAGCCCTGGCATACACCTTTGGAGTGACATTGTTTAATAAAAAATAAAACTAATTAAAGCGCTTCTGAGCAGAAGGGCTGAGAAATCCAGCGGCGCAGTGGAGCAGACCGAAGTAGCTGACGGTCAGGATATTTGCGCAAGCGTGCGTTATGATGCACATGTCGAAGGCGTCGTCATACTAATCCGTCCTGTTCCTCATTTACAGACGCAACCCTTCTGCAAACGCTTTGTTTGCGCTGGGAATGATTTATGCAGGTGGAGATTTGGCAGCGAAGGGTTTTACATGCAGACCATTAAATGTGGAGCATCAGGTTGTAGATGAAATCTGCAGGGGTTGTCAGGAGGAAACGGGATGTGCTGAGCGAATCGAACGTGTGGAAGCTACATGATTCTAATAAACAATACGAATCTTGTAACATAACCAAAGGGATCCCAAAAACAGGGTCGCAGTGCAGATCGTTTTTCCTTCATTCAGTCATCTAGCAGCCGGGGTGGTGGGAATACTCTTGAGGGGGGTAAAAAGAAACTGCTGACAAATCGGCATGTGTCCTTACCTTTATCATTTGTGAGAGGTCCCCAGCGTCTGCGAGTTCCAGTACTATATTTAGCTCGTTCTCTTCAATGAATGACGCGTGGTATTTAATTACATTGGGGTGGTTCAATTGCTGTGGAGAGAAGGGACAGAGGAAAAAGGCAGAGTGTCAGTGACTGTTTAAATATTAACAAGACTCTGCGGGTCAGAAAAGCCTGCAAACATGAAGGCAGCAGAAACCAAAGCAGATGCTTGTATGAAGGTAAACAGGACAGTGTTTTAGGTACACTGGCGTCTTCAATACCAAACGACTTGAACGGAACACGTATAACAACAGTGCTACAACCAGAAATTACAGTAAAAAAATGTAACAGTTAGGGTTGACAAAATAATGCATCAATTTAGTGTGATTAATAACTTTAAAACAAAATATTAAAAAAATATGTCAGTCCAATAGGGTTTGTGTGCATGTATATTTATATACATATATATGTGTGTGTGTGTGAGAGAGAGAGATGTGTGTATATAAAATGTATACACTTGTTAAAGTTTAATAGTAAAGTTACATAATTATATGTACACAATAATATTATTAATATCATTAAGACTATGTGTGTGTATATAATTGCATTACTGCCTTTAACATGATCAAAGCCATTACTTTTTAAAAAGTATAATAACATTATATAGGTAATATTAGATTAATTATTTTTCATGTACATACATACAATTATAATAATAATAATAATAATAATAATAATAATAATAATTATTATTATTATTATTATTATTATTATTATTATGCACAACCTTCGCAACTAGACATTTAAATTGTTTTAAGATTTTTTGAAGATAATGTGAGTTGCCTAAAGTTCTGAATGTTTGCTAAGTGGTTGTTATTGTTATGTGATTGCTAGGGTCATCTGGGTGGTCCAAAGTCAAAAAGCCCACCCTCAAATCTCTACATATGGCTCGGGTCCCTCCCTTAATTGAAGTCTATGGGGCCGTTCACACAGAACGCATTTTTCTATTCCAATGCGCTACTTTCCCATTGTTTTCCTATGTAAACACGCGATTGACGGACGTGCATGACCGTTACGCTCGCGTCTCGCGTTTTTTGCAGCGCCTCACACATGAGCGCTGCGTTTTTACGATGCCATGTCAAGTTAAAAGAATTTCAACTTTTACACGCAGCGGCGCTCATCAATGTCAGTTCCAAAACAGTGGACCAATCAGAAGAACTTGGAGGCGGGGCAAGCGTTGCAAGTTGGCATGACAACGATTTTATATAATGGCAACATGGCGGAGGAGGCGCTCATTATTATCTTATTTTCATTTTTTCCATGTCAAAACTTGTATCTGTAAATTCTGCAGTTTGCCTATTTATATTATTTCCGTTATTGTCGTTATTGCATCACGTCTCAAAGGCGCGTCTCGAGACTCTCGCGTTCTATGCTGCGCTTTTTTTAAAACCACTCCTGAGCGTTTTTAGTCGCAAAGACGCGTTCTGTGTGAACGGCCCCTATGGGATTTTTCCAGCATTTTATCAACAACCAGGTGAAATGTATACTTAAGACACCTCAAGCCACACGCTTTAAAGGATTAGTTCACTTCAAAATTTACTCACCCCCATGTCATCCAAGATGATCTTTCATCCAAGATGATCTGTCTTTCTTTCTTCAGTCAAAAAGAAATCAAGGTTTTTGAGGAAAAAATTCCAGGATTATTCTCCATAGTGCACTTCAACAGCTACCAATGGGTTGAAGGTCCAAACTGCAGTTCCAGTGCAGCTTCAAAGTGTTCTACACGATCCCAGCCAAGGAATAAGAGTCTTATCTAGGGAAATGATCAGTCATTTTACCAAAAAAAAAAATTTTTTAAACCACAAATGCTCATCTTACATTAGCTCTGCTATATGCCACGCATTACGTAATCATGTTACAAAGCAAATGGAGATGGATGCATGAAAATGAGATGGAGTTCTCCGCCCTACCGTGGTACTTCTGCCTACGTCACCTGTGACCTTTCCAAAGTGATTACGTGCACCGCAGAGCTAGGGCAAGACAAGCATTTGTGGTTAAAAAGAATATACATTTTTATTTATTTTGTTTTTAGAAAACGACTGATTGTTTTGCTAGATAGACCCTTATTCCTAGTCAGGGAGCATGTAGAGCCCTTTGAAGCTCCACTGAACCTGCAATTTCGACCTTCAACACGTTGGTAGCTGTTGAAGTCCACTATATGGAGAAAAATCCTGGAATGTTTTCCTCAAAAACCATAATTTCTTTTCAATTGAAGAAAGAAAGACATCAAAATCTTGCATGACATGAGGGTGAGTAAATTATCAGAAATTCTGAAGTGAACTAATCCTTTAAGGTATCATTCATGTATGTAGCACAAACAGTACAAGACAAGTTATGCTCCAAAAGTTTAATACTAAGGGCGATGGGTTTGTTCACATCCTTTACGTATGAGCAATAGTAAAAGCGATGCTTGCCTTAGCAAACACTGCTAATAAACAGAAGGAAAAAAAACGCATTGAATCTTGTGGCTGATGTTAACATTAGAAGCCAGACAGCAGCAGTGCACGATCCCTCCAGCCCAAGCCTTCAGCTTTTCCTTGTTTCCTGTTGGTTGGTCAATGAGTAGCAGAGTTGCGATCGGTTCATAGCGCTGAAGATGACTGGGGGTGGGGGTTGCAAAATAAAAGGAAACAAGTGTATCAATGAGAAGCGAGACAGGCAAAGGCCCTCGCGAACGGGAGGGTGTCGGGCCCCCGCTATGCGCTGTGACACAGCAGAGGGGGTTATTAAAGAAATGTTCATGCCCCGCGCTGATATAGGGGAGGACGTGTGCGCCTCTGTCGCCATCCTGTGACTTTCGTTAGATGTATTTTTGGATCACACAGCTGCAGCGACTGCAGCCGGCGGTGTCAGCCCCATTCTTGCTTCCCCTTAGCTGGCACATCCAATGTGGCGGACATGAAACGCGGCGTGATGTTGACTTTAATCACGTTAAACGCTGTAATTTCACTCTCGTTTTCCATTGGGAACAATATTAAGCCAACCCTCTGTTTACGACGAGGCAGATTACAGTGACAATTATATTATGCCAACTCACACTTGTGGGTTCTGGGAACGATTTCATAATCCCAGTGAGTCCTCTTGAGTCTCGAAATGTTAATAAAGTTGAGGGTTTGTGCTTCGAATGGATTACCGTATCGATCCATTATAGGAAACCAAGTGAGGGTGGTTACAAAAATGGGAAACTGTACAAGTATGTCAGAATTGCTTGCGATTTCTGTTGAGAAAAAAAAAAAAAATGCAGAAAGCAAAACATTTCCGCATAACAGCGTAATTTTGTTTACAATGTGAAACGGGAGGGTTTAAAAGTGACTGAAAAACAAATAGACAGATACATCGGGGAGGGGCGGCTCACATCGGTCTCCCTCATTATTTTGATTTGTGACTCTTTCATATTTTCCCCAGCTTTGTCCGCTGAGGTAGAAGGCATGAGTCTGTGTTCCACACAAATGCGTATTAGCGGCTTGAGGTGAGCTGGTTATAACGACTGAATTCATCAGCGCTGGAGTAGAAATTATTGTGTAAAGGAGACAAAAAAAAGAGGCGAATGAGAGACAGGAAGAGTAGGAGGAACACCAGGAACAAGGCCAGTGTTGCGACAGCCTCTGACCCCAGCGCATTTGGTTGGCAAAGGGTCGTTAAGGAGCGTAACGGTGACCTCTTCATCCACCACCTCCGATTCCTCCCATGGGAATGAAGGTATCTCAGGGGGCTTGAAAGTGTCAACTTGCTTCTTTCTACCCAATTCTTACATATTGATTTTATCGCTGGAGGTTGCCAGGTCACTGTACTATCAGTTGCCACAAAAATCATTCAAAAATCAATGATATTCCAAGCATGTGGGTAAAGACAAATCCTTTATGCTCATTTGAAGCATAAAATTTTCTCAACTTTGTTGTCGGATTCCCACATAACAGTCATCCATGTGGCCAAAATTCAGCAACTCTCATAGAAAAAAGAATGACTTCAGGTCACTGTGTTGCAGGAGATCTCCATAATTGTGAACAGCCATTTTGTCTGATTATTACTGTATATACAAAAGAGCAAGAATATAAAAAAAATAGAAGTGCAAAAAAGGAAGCAATTATGCTGTTTCAAGAAGGATGCCTAGAGATGGAGATCGAAAACTGGCTCGGCAATGGACGGCAATCGGAGCTGAAGCAATTAACATGACAACACAGAGAGAAATCTGTGTGTATGTGTGTGTGTGTGTGTGTGTGTGTGAGTGTGTTAAGGGAAGGCTTATCCGACAACTGCTACAAAAACACAACAGAGCAGAGAGAAGCCAGACACCTCAGATCAGCTAGACGTCAGCTTTTATTGGTCTTGTCATTAACTTTCGTTAGCGCTTATGCTACCGCCAGCCGTAGCCTGTTTAAGGTGGTTTGAAGAACGACAAATGATTTACAAAAGAAAAAAAGAGATTAAGAAACATCAAAAGATTCATGGTAGAATGTGCTAAATTTCCTTAATGTTGCAGTGTTATCTTCATCCTCAATGTAACTGTGATTAATAAATACATATATATATACACAAAAATTTAAATAAATTTATTTAATTTTTTTATTTTTGTATATAGTGTAATGTAATTTAAATTAAATACCACATAAATTTTATCATATTCATGTCTTTGCGGCCAATTAAAAGGTTGCAAGGGCATGCAAAATCTTAAAATAAAGTGAAACATTTCTAGCCAGAAAAATACAGATAAAAACTGTATTTTGTGGCATTGCAAAGAAAAAAAAAAAAACTCAAGTCAATCTTGGCCTGGAGGAACGACACAAAGAGGACCGTTATCTGCACTTGCCTAACAGAAGGAGAGAGGAGAATGAGGAAGAGCGAGAGACAGATAGAAAGAGCTGAAGGTCTAATCCAGATCAATTGTTTTCTGTCTCTGAATCTCTGTCTCTCTTTCCGTGTTTCTCTGGTATCGGGTCTCGGCAGAGGCACCTTTAGAGATCCTAATAGCGGCACATGGTGTCGGTCTCTCTTTTCTCTGGTTTCTTACCTTCAGGAGATCTATTTCTTTGATGCAATCTTGCCGGGCTTTGGCATCCATCAAGTCGAATATCTATCAAAAGATCAAAAGGGAGAGAGAAAGAGGAAGGAGAAAGAGTTACGGCATAAAGATGGAAGAGAAAAAAAAAAAAAAGTAAAAAATGTTACTGGTACAGGGTAGTAGGGCAAGAAGGAGGGGGTACGTCACACTGAAACCCAAGACCCCCAAACTTCTGCCTCACCACATCTACACCCCTCCTGCCTCAAGTATACCCGTTTTCATATATTCACCTGTACTTATGGGTCCGGAGAACTGTCGAGAAGATAGGTGTTCATTTTTTTTTACGTTTCTTTGAAATACTTGATTTTGATTGGTGAGTCACAGCACTTGGCAGTCAAATACTATTGTATATTAACCGCTAAACAGTTTAATTGTGCTTGTTTCATGGCTGTCAAATGCCTTCAAATTTTAAAACTCAACCATTTAAATTTTGTAACTCAAATCATTATTTATTTATTTGATTTTTTTTCATGATCTTTTAGTTAACTTTTAAATCATTACTAATTCATTACTAATGAATGTTTTCATCTGTTAATTAAATATAATTATTAATTACTATATTTTTCAATTTACATATTTACCTGTATTAAATTATTTATCTTTTAATTTATCTTTATTTATTTTCTTATCACTAAAATAAATGTATCCATTTAGATTTTATTTCTTGATTTGTATTAATTAATTTATTTATTAGTATTAACTAACATTTTTTATTCATTCGTATTTAATTCTCTTAATTTATATTTACCACTAATTAAAGTATTTATTTATCTTTATTTGTATTAAGTAGTATTAATTCATATTTTTAATTAATTAATTACTATTAATTCATAAATACATTTAACATTCTGTTTATTAAAAAACTCTTCATGTTTATGTCCCAATAACTAAATTTATTTTGTGGTAATAACCGGCTGACTACAAAACAGCACAAACAGCACAAACAATCTTGTTTAGCAAAATCAAAAGCCGATAATCCTGACAGTATGTTAGATGTATCTGTTAAAACACTGTTTTGATCATGTCTGTCCTGATTATGATAAAGCACACAGTATAAACAGCAAACAGAAATGTTAACATCTCAAGGCCAAAGTCTGAAATCAACCCAAAACTTTTAAACCTAAAGAGAGTAAAAACTAGTCCTAAAGCAAGTATTACATTCTTCATTCATGCAATCAGGGTTGCACAATATTTGCATCAGGAAACATCACATATATTCATTATCCTAATCAAAAAAGGTGGAAATGTTGCCCATAGTGGACTTCCACCCTGACAGCTCTGAACCACACACAAAAATCACGGTGATTTGCATTGCAATATGTAAGTAATGTTACATTGTGTTTTAAAGGAAGCTTGAACTTTCAAGTCCGGTTTCATCTACTGTAAGTACACAAGTGGCAGTATTACGTGGATGAACTGCATTATGGGATATATTCGCTGAGTTAGGAGTGTTACTACCCATCATTTTATAATGGCATATACAAAAATACCAATTCTTTCTCGGCTCATCATTAGTGTTAATAAAATCAGCGGTAGTGACGGAGACGACCACTGTGGTGGAGGTGCTATGTGTGCGTTAGGAAAGCAGAAGCGATGGTATCCAGGCACTGCTTATTTTTTAATCTAGAGCTTGCCAATTATTTCTTCCAGCACGTCTGCTTTGCACATCCGCAGGAAACAGTGCTTTGTGCTGGCTCTGTCTGTGAATATGTTTATGGCAAGAAAAGAAACCTATTCAATTGTGGTTATAAGTGTAAGAGCCAATCAGATTGTTCAAATGAAATGTGAGCAACTGTACTGAAAGCTGTTTTTACGTAAGGGGTGTTTTGGTGCTTTCCAATTGTTCAACACAATATCGTTTTTATCTCATAATATTTGTTTTTTTATGCAAAACAACTTAATGTTCCAAAAAAAAAAAAAAAAAAAAAAAAAAAACTTCTCTAAGCCAATAACTTTGGATTAAAGTTGTTTAACTTGGAATGATGCATTGTAAAAAAGTGTTTAAAGTATTTACATTTCCTTTCAGATGAACACATCTCATCAAGACACAAGGACAACAATAAACTCTGGAAGGTTCAGATTCATGCTTCATCATTTACTATGACTGGACGACATACCTAATATTTAATTAGTGCTATCAAAAATAACGCGTTTATGCATAAAATTCATTTTTTCAGTTTAACATTACAATTTTTTTTTTTTCAGTATCCCTCAGCTAGCATTACATTATTATCATGCTCTTATTATGCAAATGCTTTTAAACCATTCAAGCGCAACAAGACACAAAAGAGAATGCAGTGCTGTACTGGCACACAGAAAGCCGCTTCAGACAGCGTGCCGGTGTTCTGATGAATAATGCTACCTATTAGATTGTGCTACCAACTAAATATTTGCATTGTTTTAAAGGTCCCGTTTTTTGTGGTTTTTTGAAGCTTTGATTGTGTTTATAGTGTGCAATATAACATGTGTTCATGTTTCGCATGTAAAAAAACACAGTATTTTTCACATAATTTACTTATCTGTATACCGCTGTTTCCACTGTCATAAAAACGGGCTGATGACTTCCTTGTTCTATGAAGTCCCTCCTTCAGAAATACGTAACGAGTTCTGATTGTGCCAGCGGTTCGACAGCAGCTTAGCGAACCTTGCCCGGAAAGGTCACGCCTCTTACCATAACGTGGAGATGCACGCGCTCAGTGTTATTGTAAACATGTCTTTAATTTTACCCTATCAATTTGAGCCGGAATCAGACCCGGTGATTGGACTGCGGGATGAAAATAACAGCGTTTCGACGACATGGCGACAAACACACTCTACAAACGCAACTCTTGTGTATTCCTGTGGGCGGAGGTTAGTCAAAAAACTGTTTTAGTGACGTCATTAAAGAAGGAAGTAGAGGGATGTAGTCCAAACTGGCCGTTCGATGTAGGCGACTTCTGTTAAATAAAATATCTCGCTTGGCATTGAACTTTGAGCTTTAAAATTTTACAGATTTTATTTATACTCTAACAACAACATTACACACTAACTAAAGTTTGAAACATGGGATCACGAAGAACGGGACTTTAAGGGAAGGTTTAGGGTATGGACATTAATAAAGCTTCAAACCACATGAATTTGATGATGGTAACAATTTGATAGGTAGCATTTTTCGCTGTCGAATTGTGCTAACTACTGTTTTAATGGGAGGTAGCAAAACTTGAGCAGGTAGCATAGAACACCTTCAGCATTAGGGCTTTTGACACTTAAAACAGTTAACCCTGGGTCATTCTAAACCCCAGTAAATGGAATCCTGGGTTGGAATCCTGGGTTAATTTGTGGTGTCAGTGTCAGTGTTTGGATAAATACAGCACGCGACCTGTTTACGTAGCTCCAGCACTGCGCATCCTCATATTGCCAACTGTACTATCGAGTTTATTCTGAATGGACATTTTGGACTATAAAAGGTAAGAATGAAACGTTCTCTTCCTCACTCAAATTGTCACATTTTCTGTCAGCATTTGACATTTTTCTACTCAATCGTGAATTTACTGTTTATATACAATGTGCAGTGTTTTTGTGACTGCCCAAAGTAGGCAAATGAGTATGCAATTGGTTGTCTGTTGCTAAGTGTCTAGCTGTAACATTCTAACACCACACAAGTTTGGCACCGCAATGAGGGGGTTAACACCGCAAAAGTGGTGTTAACCTCCGGGGTTAAAAGCGGTGTTTAGAATGTCGATAAACCTGGGTTAAGCGCAGTGTGAAAAACCCTATTGAGCTCTCTTTCACACTTGAATGGACAAAACACACAAAAGTATGCCAAAATGCCCATGTTTTTGAGTATCCTCTTAAGCACAGTCTTAAAGGTCCCGTTCTTCGTGATCCCATGTTTCAAACTTTAGTTAGTGTGTAATGTTGTTGTTAGAGTATAAATAAAATCTGTAAAATTTTAAAGCTCAAAGTTCAATGCCAAGTGAGATATTTTATTTAACAGAAGTCGCCTACATCGAACGGCCAGTTTGGACTACATCCTCTACTTCCTTCTTTAATGACGTCACTAAAACAGTTTTTTGACTAACCTCCGCCCACAGGAATACACAAGAGTTGCGTTTGTAGAGTGTGTTTGTCGCCATGTCGTCGAAACGCTGTTATTTTCATCCCGCAGTCCAATCACCGGGTCTGATTCCGGCTCAAATTGATAGGGTAAAATTAAAGACATGTTTACAATAACACTGAGCGCGTGCATCTCCATGTTATGGTAAGAGGCGTGACCTTTCCGGGCAAGGAGCGCTAAGCTGCTGTCGAATCACAACACAGGAACCGCTGGCACAATCAGAACTCGTTACGTATTTCTGAAGGAGGGACTTCATAGAACAAGGAAGTCATCAGCCCGTTTTTATGACAGTGGAAACAGCGGTATACAGATAAGTAAATTATGTGAAAAATACTGTGTTTTTTTACACGCGAAACATGAACACGTTATATTGCACACTATAAACACAATCAAAGCTTCAAAAAAACCACGAAAAACGGGACCTTTAAGTTAAATAAAGTCTTAAATGAACACAAAGAGTTGAGAAAACAGGATGCAGATTCGTGTCATGTGCGTCAGATCTTAAAGTGACAGAAGCCTAATAAACCTGCTGCAGTCTGCCATTAATGTTAATCAAAGAACAAAAGAAAAGGAAAATCACTCACTGTTCTTAATTCAATAACTTTTGTAGCTTTAATAAAAATGTATTATATTTTAATCTAAATAATGCAGTGAAGACTGAAGTGTCTGATAACTGCTTTGATTCTGGATATTTCCTACCCGTTAGATCAAATATTTAAAATATACTGTCTTTATGTTGTTTCTACATTCATTTGGAGATTGAAGCTTTGTTACGTCATAAGTGTTTTGCAATTTCAATAGTTCACATGACTTTTCGAAACACTATATATTGTTGAAAAGTCCTTATTTTGTTTTTGGGGGCACAAAAAGTATTCTCGTCCATTTATAATATTAAGGTTGAACCACTGTACTCACATGAATTGTTTTAAATATGTTTTTAGGACCTTTTTGCATATCTGAAAGTGTTAATTATCTTGCTGTCAATAGAGGCCTATCTGAGCCATCGGATTTTATCAAAAATATCTTAATTTGTGTTCTGATGATTAACAGAGGTGTTACGGGTGTGGAACGACATGAGGGTGAGTAATAAATGACACAATTTTCATTTTTGGGTGAACTAACCCTTTAATGTTAGGTGCTATTAATCACGATTAATTACAGAAAAATGTGTGATTAATTAGTTAATATTTTAATCGATTGAGAGCACTAATTTTAACAGATTAATTTGCATTGATTTATTGCTAAAAATACCTAATATATTTAGCTATAACGCAAGACCTATAATTTACTGACGTAAAAAACACACTAAAAACCTCAGTGCAGAAATATTGTTAAATAAACCTTTTTTGGGAATAAAGACATTAAATAACAAAGAAAAGTTCTTACCTGCACTTTTTTCAAAGCTACTGGAGTATGGTCTAGTATGTACGTAGCTCGATAAACCTCGCTGAATTGCCCCCTTCCGATCTTCTTTTCAATGGCAAAATTGGCTAAATTGTTATAGCCCATATCCTGTTGGATTTTCTGGAAATAAAGTACAAAACAATAAGTACATTTCAAGAAAGCAAAATGCACATCAGACAGCTTTCGTTTTGAGCTTTTCCATTTGTCTTAAATTTAAAATGACAAAACAAACATGTCCCCACAGATCGGCCATTGCTAGCCAAACTCCATGATTGTTTTTGTTTATATGCCAAGAGATGGAAGAAAACACTCGGGGGCATTGGGGATAGGTGTCATTAGGGCGATATGTCAGGACAAGAGAGTGTGGGAACGAATCAACATTAACCATCCACATTGAATCCAAAGCGGCGAATGAATCTTTGCCGTATACTGTCTGGACAAATCAGGCGAGTGGTGACATCCCTACTTCTGAAGTGACTTATGCTGGACCAGTTAGTGACAAACTGCCCCGAGTGCTCTTCCCAAGAATTCGTGCGGCGCCTTGACACTTGTGCTCTAAAATTAAAAATCTAAACAAAACCCAGAATCAGCCCCTCGGAGATGGCGTGAGCAAATAAATTAATTATTTAATTAACACTCTGACCTTTAGAGGCTTTTCGAGTGTAAACTTTAATCCTGCAAACGTTCTTGGCAACTGGAGGTGACAGATAGTGGAACGCAATGTCGTGTCATGCCGAACTGGCCAAAGATGGCCATAAGACGGCCTTGAAGGCAAATTATATTGTGAAGATGGCAAAGGGAGGGGAAGGATGACACAATTGTAGTCTTGTAAACAAACGAAATCTCTTTTATTTATAGTCATGGCATGCATTTTCATATTGCGGTTCCAAGCAAGCTTAAGCTTCACACAACTCCCTGAAATGTTTATCCATTAAGATATTCAGTCATAGCAACAAATGACAGCTCAATGTGAACGGCATCAGTGCCTTTCTTACAATACAAGAATACTTGGACGATCTGTCAAATCCATCAACATTATTGTGTAAAACTGTCTGATATATATATATGGTTGAACTGAAATAAATGAGTTGGAGGAAGCACTGCAACTTGACTAGATGCCGGAGGGGTGGATGTAGATCAAGGGGCGACCAATTTAAGAATTTCATTGTTTTCTAACTTGACAGCTTTAAGGGAAAAAAAAGGTGTGAGCCAAAGAATTGCCCCATCCAATTAACACACTGAGGTAGCTTGTTTTTCCATGTGACAACACGCTCTCAGCCCCTTCTTCCAGGGACACATCTGGTGCAGCAGAAGAAGCGCTCTCTTTCTGCCACCGCAGCGAGGAGAGAAAGCTGGATCTGACTAAATGTAACAATATCAAGCTAATATATATATATATATATATATAAGACACCAGGTTTCTTGGCAACATTTAGTTATTTTGTGTCAAATCCAGAGAGGTTAATGGAAAAAAAATGGTTATTTAAACAATAGCAAGTTAGAAAATGCATGTTTTTCTAGGTTATTCAAACTGAGGGGAAACAACACAGGGTGCTCTAACTGAAATAAAATAAGTTTAAGTTAAAGTACTAAAAATAAAATGAAAATAATGCTAAATAGAAATATAAAAGACAAATGATAAAATGAAAAACGCACATAAAAATGACTAAAACCAACAGAAAATATAAAACAGTCATTCAAAATATGATATACCATATAAATAATGGTAAAATAACACTGATTAGTTAAATTATTAAATTAATTTAAAATATAATTAATACATTTCAATATCTGCTTGAAAACATGCAGAAAAATTCATTTAAAAAAAAAAAAAAAAAAAAAAAAAAAAAAAAAGGAAATAACAAGTGGTCGATTGATATATCGCCACAGCCGATATTTGGCATTTTTTAAATACTGAACGATAAGTTTCTGATTGGCCAATGCGTCGGAAGCAGGGCTTTTATTTTGATGGCTCTGAGAACGGCAGCACCTGAGCACACAGCGTTCCCATTCACCTTCTTCAATGGTCATGGTCACTGTTCAACAGTTTTGTCTAATATGTTACTAGACAGAACTGTTAAACAAATAAATTAAACTGTACAGAAAAAAATATTATAGCGTTTGCTTTTATATTATTAGTAACAAAGGCAAACACTATAATACCTTCTCATTTACTATCAGCATTCAGCAAATTCACATTTTTATCATTTAAAGAGCTCTTTTGAATATCTAATAAACTTTTAATTTCACAGACCTTGCAGAAATTAAATCCAGCTGTCAGATATTCTGAAGTCGACAAACTTTAAACCCTTGACTTCAAACTATGTTGTGCTATTCAGTTGCCCACTGTTATACTGTCCTTGTCTTGATTTGAAAAAAAAAAAAAAAAAAAAAAAAAAAAAACTATCTATAATTGTTTACCTTAAATTAAAAAAAAAAAAAAAAAAAAAAAAAAAAACTTGTATACATTTTTTAACTTAATAGTTACACCACATGAAGTTTTAGAGCCATTAAATTTATATATATTTTTTTTAAATAGTATGCTAATCTTCAAAACCATATGAAACCAACATGAGTACACAGAGTACACAACTTGGCATCTGTGTTTTAATGTAGATTTTTAAAAGATTTTTTCTTTTCTTAATTGTAGACACTCTCATACGTCACTGACCCATAGACGATACATATGTATCGTGTTGATTTGGTCAGCAGCGGATGGTCCGCAGAGGGGCACGGCATTGCTTTCACTCCCCACATGGTCGCTTGACAAATGTTAGCATGAGCCTCTAAAGCGGCATGACAAGCGCATGCTGAGAGCAAAGTCGAGCTAATGTGTTCTGGCATGCGGCTTGCTAATCACACATTTACATATGCAATGACCTACATTTGCATGTCAGCTCGCGCACTGTCCGGCCTGATTAACGACGGGCACCTCCCAGCGCCGGGGAGGCCGGCATAGCGGCGGGAGGAGGCCAGAGGGTGGCGGCTTTTTTGGCAGCCGAAGGGACGCACTGCCAGCCAGGATTAGGCCTGACGCGGCCTGAGCTCCAGACACTTCATTAGAGGTAATCTGTTTAGCAGTGGGCAGTGTATGTAAACTTCACAGGCCATTTGCGGCACCTTTCTGCCCCCTGGCCTTGCCTTCAAAGGGCAGCAGGGGCGCCCTGACTGACAGCTTGTCTCATCCGTGGCTTTGCGCTGTCACACAATTTAGAGCACTGAGCTGACACGAGATGAACCGCAGCAGCCGAGGATCTCCACGACCGCCGGGGTCACTCGGCAGCGGCGTGACGCGGTTCGTACAGATTGCAGCTTGCAGGAGGGGCGAGAGCTCAAAGGGCTCGTTGCCGCTCTGCAGGAAGTGGAGAAAACAAAAATAACACACAGAGGTGGGAGGAAAGGGGCCAAGAATGCCTTGCATTGGGATGCTGAACAACTTTTATGCAAAGCTTTCTATTAAGATGTCAGCGAAAAATTGCAGGAAAAAAAAAAATCCAGTCTATTATCAATAGCGTAGCGATGTATACAACATAATGCTCAAAACAGCTTTCTGTCATGTGACCAACTTGAACATGAGCAAAATCTGCATGGGGAACTTTTCCGTTCTCACATAAAACTCAAATTCGCTGATTCCTATTGAAATGACTGGATTACGCTTACAAAATTTAGCTGAGCAACAGTAAGTGTGATCACACCTCTCACTCCAAGGACGATGATTATACCAATAATAACTATAAAGTTTATTTAAAAAAAAAAAAAAAAAAAAAAAAGGTTTCTAATTTTATGAGAATAGAATTGTCTGAGAATAAGGAAACAAGAACAGGGAAATTCAGTGAAGTTCAATACTTTAGTTGTACATCCCACAACTATTACAATAACGACACAGAGAAGTGATATAGCTGGTATGATTTTCAGAACAATTTTTTTTTTCCAGATGATGAACAATAAAAACAGCCAATCAGAATTAATCTTGCTTTAAAAAGTTTAAGCATGTAAAGAGGCAGATGACAAAACGATAGCACACTTATAACAAAAAGAATGTTATTGTGCATTGGTGTGGATACTAAAATAGTTATCGTTATTGATGTGAATGACCTTTAGTCTTGATCCATCATTTCGGTTAAAGGGTTAGTTCACCCAAAAATTAAAATTCTGTTCCAAACCTGTAAGACTTTCGTTCACCTTCAGAACACAATCTTTTAGATGAAATCTGGGAGCTTTCTGTCCCTCCATTGACAGCTACACAACTGAAACTTTGATGCTTTTTCATAAAGGGATCGTAAAACTAATCCATATGAATTGAGCGGTTTAGTCCAAATTTTCTGAAGAGACTCGATTGCTTTATATAATGAACAGATTGAATTTGGGCTTTTATTCACATATAAACATTGATCAGCGAACATAAACAGAAGCTCAACCGAGCCGGTTTGAACAAACTTCTTGCAGAAGCTCAAACATGCTGCATAACATGAGAATGAACCTCACTGGTTCTTGCAGAAGCTCAAACAAGTTGTGTAACACACGAGAATGAACCTCATTGGTTCTTGGCAGAAGCTCAAACGTGCTGCGTAACACACAAGAATGAACCTCATTGGTTCTCGCACATCAAGCAAACATGCTTGAGCTTCCGTTTACCACAACTGATGTATGAGTTGATGAATGTATGTGGATAAAAGCCTAAATTCAATTTGTTCATCATATAAAGTGACTGAGGGCCCTATTTTAACAATCAAAGCACATGGTTTAAAGTGCATGGTACAAGTGTGCTTAGGGTGTGTCCAAATCCACTTTTGCTAGTTTAAAGACAGGAAAAATGGTCGGCACCTGGCACATGGTCTAAAAGGGTTGTCCCTATTCTCTTAATGAGTCATGGGTGTGTTCTGGGTGTAACATGCAATAAACCAATCAGTCTCTCATCTCCCACTCCCTTTAAAAGCCAGTTGCACTCATGCCATGGCGGATTCGCTATTTACGTGGCGGAATTTGCAAGAGGAAAAACTGAACACTTCTCTAGCGAGGAAACAGATCTGCTCGTGCGCGAGGTTAAAGTGCGAACAGACCATCTACGGGAAAAAACGGATTTCACAAAAGCATTTTTAACTATGCACACAATAATAATCTTTTACATTGTAATCCTTTTATTTTTAATATTTTGCATGTTTTTGTGCTGCTGTGCATCCCTGCGTATGTAATAAACAGATTGTACGTGCGTTGTGCACCTGCATATAGGCGCACAATACTAACACGCTTCTTAAATAACAACAACAAACAAAAAAAATATACTGCACCATTGACTGTATACCAGGTTTCAGTTGCTCAGTGACGCAGTCTATTTCATTTGCCTCAAAATAGTAATGCCCCCGAACACACCTTGTTTTCGGACCAGCGTGCCCTTGGGCGCAAAAATGGCCGCAAATACATTTGCTATTTAAACAACGTGGCGCAGGACGTAAAAATGATAACTGCATCGGGCTGAAACTAGCAAAAAACACTTGTGTAGTACCTGGCGCCGCTTTGCACCGGGTGTATGATTGGGCCCCAAGACTCTTCAGAAAATTTGGACTAAACTACTCAATTCTTATGGATTCATTTTACAAACTCTTTATGAACTTTTTGAGGCGTCACAGTGTCAGTTGCATAGCTGTCAATGGAGGGACAGAGAACTCTCAGATTTCATTAAAAAGATCATTTGTGTTCTGAAGATGAACAAAAGTCTTACCGGATTGGAACGACATGAGGGTGATTAATTCATGACAGAATTTACATTTTTGGGTGCACTATCCCTTTAAATAATAAAAAAAAAGGTCAGAGGGGACAGAAGATGCAGCAGAGCATGCTGGGTAAATGACTCAAAGGGACAACACATCACAGGAGCAACAGCAAACGATGGAGGGTTGGCCACTGGTGACACAAGTGTAAAAAGAGAAATGCAGACATGCAGCCGTATGACAGGGGATGTGAGATAGGAGGAGGAGGAGAATGACGGAGGATGGGGCGGCAGCACTGTGGAGACTAGGTGTGAGCTGACAGCACAACACTGCCAGCGGCTGCCAAGGAAAGGACAACCGAAGCGCTGAAGAGGTGGTAGAGTAGCAAGACGGGCTTAGTGGTGGTAGTGTTGGTTGGTTGGTTGGTGGGTGCTGGAGGGGGGGGATCTTCGTGGTGGGGGGAACAAGGCAGGAGATCCTGTTCGCATCCTTTTCATCAACGTCTCTCTCCAGGCCCGGCCCATGCAATATTTATACCTCCTTCGCCTCGCTCCTCTTCAATCTGCTCCAGTATTTAAAGCCCTTGCTTTACAAGGGGATTTTGCTTCGCCGAAAAATCCGCCGTGACGATTAAAATCGGATCTGAAGATCTCGCCCTCCCACTCGCTCTCAGAGCAAATGCGCCATCAAATATGCAAGCCTTACCGACTCATCCGGCATCTCCTATGCATATCCATCAAACCTTGGGGACTTTAAGATATGATATCATATGCGTGATTGCATTCACAATTCAGCATTTTTGGTTGCTTTTTTTTCCAAGGGAATACGAGTTGAACTTAAATGCTTGTTGCGAGTCTTGTAAAAGTCATTCTTTTAAGCTGTCATGGTGTAACCCATTGCCAGACTTACCTTGAGTGTTGCCTTTAATTTAATGTCAAATATCTTAAATGAATATTGATAACAGCAGGCCTGAAGATTTCACCCACAGCTGTACTCGACAACATGTTGTAAAATAAGACCAATCGATATGACCAGTCAAGGAATTTCAAGTGATATTGGATTTTGTGCAATAACTAAGGTTAATCCTTTCAATTGTGAGTTTAAAATATTCTAGCTGACCCCAGAGTGAGTTTTTTTAAGGCAACCGTTATTTTAGAACGTTTGCCCTAATTGTTTCCATGGTGATGCGTCATGCTTGTCACGTAACACTAGTATCGCTATTTTGCTTTTCCTTTTTTATTTAAAATATTCATTAACTTGCTTACCATGTCATCAACTATCTGATATTCCTATTCTCAAATATGTGCGAGTGCATTTTGTTGTTTTAAAACCTTAATAAATAATCTTTAACTTGATCTATAGCGCAAGACAGGCGCCGCCATCTTAGTTTGCGCTGCAGTCCTGTCAGTCGGATATACAGCACATTAATTCATCAGTTTATCCCGAAATACATGCAGTAAGTGGCTGGTGAACTGGAAGAAGAACAGAGTAAACTTTATAGTTACTTAGGCCCAGAATAAACGTCAGCAAATTACATTTGAATGGATTGTTATTGCGAGACAGGCGCCGCCATCTTAGTTTGCGCTGCAGTCCTGTCAGTCGGATATACAGCACATTAATTCATCAGTTTATCCCGAAATACATGCAGTAAGTGGCTGGTGAACTGGAAGAAGAATAGAGTAAACTTTATAGTTACTTAGGCCCAGAATAAACGTCAGCAAATTACATTTGAATGGATTGTTATTGCTGCTTCCACCTATGTCTGACATCAGTGTGTATTTTACAAACTCTAAAAGTATTGTTTTACTGGTGCTTATGTGTATTTAAAGGTCTAAAACCATAAAAAAAAAAAACATTATGTGGCTGAAAACACTGCATAGTTGTGATATATGACAAGCGCTGAGCACGTCCATCTCGCTGCCAAAGCACGAAAGCACAGTTTGAATCCGGCAGTTATGTGATGTCACTGAATGTTCTAAATCCCATATGTGGGACCGTACCACTCAAAAGGTTAAAAAAGCCAAATTCTAATTTATCGGCCAATAGCTTTTAAAATAAGTATATTTGGAAGAGTACAGGAGCCCAAATCCCAGAAGCAACTTACAACCAAAAATCCCCAAAATAACCAAGAACCAGTATTTATAAACTTATTTAATACATTTTGGACTCCTATAGTCTCTATGCCTGGGCTGTCCCATCCAACTAAAGAAATTCATACACATTCAATATATCTATTTTAAAAACTTCTGGATTCAGCTTTTCCCTTATCTTAGCTATAAGCACTGGGCAAAATTCAATATCTGACTTCTAGTTATCTGTTTATTAAATGCCGCTCCATTTGAAAGCAGGTGATGGCGATTTAGCGGTAATCAGGGAACCGGCTTTACTGACGAAATGCGCGTGACAATCTCATGCGATATATCGTGCAGCCCTACTTCTAGTACAAATATAAATTAAAGTATACAAGACATTTGATGTTAGTTTGAAAGCAAAGCTCAAGGTAAGTCTAGCACTTACTCAATGACAGGTTAAAAAGAAGAATTTGTCTTAATTTTTGCATTAAGAGGGACTTTTAACAATAACAAGCCTGAAAAAACAGAGGACTTCTTTTTTTAAATTCTCCCCAGAAAAGAGAAACCCAAAATACATTTTGTCAATCATCTTATTACAGTAATAAACAAGTATGAACAGTAAATTACCAACAGTAATATTTTAATGCTGTCTGATGTTTTCCTAAATCACTTAGGCCCAGATGTAAGCATTCACAAGATGAAGATGATTTTACATTGACCAAATAAAATGTTTTATTTTCACCAGATGAAAAACACAATGTATGTGACAAGGCTTGTTTCACTTTTAAAACATGATCCATCTAAAGTGTTTAAAGGGATAGTTCACCCAAAAGTGAATTATCCCATGATTTACTCACCCTCAAGCCATCCTAGGTGTATATGATTATCTTCTTTCAGACGAACACAATCAGAGATATATTTAAAAATATCCTGGCTTTATAATAATAAGAATAAATCTTTATAAAGGTGTTTTGAAGCCTAAAATAAACGCATCTATCCATAAAAAAATAATCCATACGGCTCCAGGGGGTTAATGAAGGCCTTCTTAAACAAAGCATTGGGATTTGTAAGAAAAATATTCATATTTAAAACTTTATAAAGTAAAATAACTAGCTTCTGGCAGACGGCCGTACACATGGATTTGTGGTGGAGAAGTGAACGCTGACGTGACGCGATGACGAACACAGAAGCGCATAGTATAGAGCAAAACAAGACACCGGTCACGAATTAGAAGTCTAAAACAAGAAATTTTAAATAGAAATGTTGGAGGATTTTGATATAACAGAAGAAGAGCTTCAGTTTGTTGCACAGCCCTATTTGTTTAATAGGGTCGAAGCTTACGATACTCCTACATCCTGCGTCATACATTACTCATTTGGTGCTAGTCTACTTGTACAGTATGTGTACGGTCGTCTGTCGGAAGCCATTTACATAAGTTTTAAATGTGGATAAAAAACAAAAAATAAAAAATAAAAAAATCGCTTCACTTTAGAAGGCCTTTATTAACCCCTGGAGCCATATGGATTATATTTAGATTGGATAGATGCATTTATTTTTGGCTTCAAAACACCATCCCTTCACTACCATTATAATGCTTGGATTATATATCTCTGATTGTGTTCGTCTGAAAGAAGTTAGACATATACACTATATAATACATAATTTTCATTTTTGGGTGAACTATCCCTTTAATGAAGACTGATTTACACGCACAAGAACGATGCTGCCCAAATGCCCATGAAAAATAAAAAAAATGAAAATAAATAAACGAGGGCCGATATCCGATGTTCAAAAAGCTTGTATCGGCAGCCATTAATCAGCGTACAAACATTCAACCTCTAATTTGAATGTAACTCAAGACAACAATAATGGAGTTAGGCGATTGGAGAGAATTAGTCTGGGGGTGTGAAAAGGAAGTACGACAAAAGAGAGATTAAGAGAGAGAACGAGGAAGTGAGAGAGCAAAAGACTGCTAAAAGCAGCAGATTTCCAACACCTCTGTCTCTGGCACTGGAAACACATGATGGCTCCTGTGTGCAGGAAACGTTGCTTGTGCAGAGAGCAGAATCTCATTATCACCTCTCACCCGGCACAGCAGAGAGACAGCCGGAGCAGACCGCCGCCTGTCTCTCTGCGGGTGGATTGACAGACACGGGGAGATTTGACGGGGGCAGATGTGGATGTGGAAGAGGGCGACAGGCTCGTGCTACATGCTGCTAAGCAAGCAGGTGGTGAGTCAGGATGGTAGAAGCGGGAAAAAAAAAAAAACTCAAGTGGCTTTGTAGAACGGCTATATAACGAGATTACAAAGAAAGTTTGGCTAGACTGCATGTGTGTTTGTGTTTATGTGTGAGAGAACACAAACCTGTGGCTGAAACACTGGCACCGGTGGCTGCTGGCCTTGTGATTGGGCGTCCATTGTGACAGCAGCAGTCCCTTACACCCCTGTGAAACAAACAAACAAACAAAATAAGATACATCAACCATTCCCAGCACGGCTACAGAAACAAACCCTCCCCCCTCCGTGTAATAATCTCCAGCGAAGGTGGACGTGTGAATCTGGTAATAGAATTAGGGTCTGGAGTAGCACTCCTGACAATCACGCGCTGCCGCGGAAACGGCTGGCCTGCGTCACCTCGCCCGAGGAACCCGATCCAACGAGAACACAACACCCATTGTGTTAATGAGACCTATCAAAGAGCCATGGTCCTGAAGACCCTTCAAACTGAATAGTAAATGTCAATTGTTAAAACTTGAAGCCTATTCGTTGAGTGCTAGAAGAAATTTTCGCAAAAATATTCTTTGAATGCGTGTAATGAAATACAGTCACAATACTATACACCCACAATTACAGTTTAAGATGAGAAGGTATAGGACCAGGTCCACCACTGAAACTCAATATTATTATCAGTTAGATGATCTCTAAATTAGTCAATTAGTAATATACCAATTCATAATATCACTTATTCTGTATTCTTCTAAAATCATTATTTCCAGTAGATTAAGTGGAGCCTGGTGTTATTGCACATCTGTGTCCTGGATAGGTCAAACTGAAGACAAGTTGGCGGGCAAGAAACTACGGCAGCATCGGTTCCCTAAAACTGAAACTAACTAAATTAACAAATTGTAGTTGGCAAGTTTTAATATGGTTCTCATAACAAATCAGGTAAAAATCTGCACACTCTGTCCTCTAGACTGTTTGAAATGTGAGCGTAAAAATGTAGTCATCCTAGTGCACTTATCTTTTTTATTATAAAGCAAAGCACATTGTGACTCAAACTTAGAGCATGTTCAGAGATTAATTATTTAACCGTAATTATCGACATTTACCAATAACTGTTTCCGTGTAGTTAAAATCAGCCCAGTTTGTTGAAGATATTTTCCTGTTATCAATGGAAACATCAGTGATGACTTAACTTAGCTAGCTAATTAACAGCAATGAATAATGGATATTTTGTTTTCAAAAATTGTGGTGGTGTATTGCGTACAATGTGTTACTTTAATTTTTGAATAAATTCAATGTTAATTCAGAAACAGTGTACGTTATTTGGAAATAAATAATATCATCCTGATCTATAGTTATCCATTTTAGGATATTATATTAAATAAAATAAAATAAAATAAAATAAAATTATACAGCTTAACCACAAATGTCAACCCAAAGATTACTTCATTATTTTTTACACACAAAAACCAAACCTTCAATAACGACCGCCCATAGAGCACCTAATATCTGTTCGTAGAGTCTACTGCTCCTCGAAAGCCTACAGAGGTATTAATGTGGGCACAATAAAGCCTATGTGCAAGTAAGAAACAGTGAAGACGTGTTGTCTTTGCAGAGCCGACGATGAGAAGGAATAAATTAGGCCTGAGCTCTCGTCGGTGACAGAGAGCAAATACAAAAGATGGCTGCGTGCTTTTCTTTACATCAAGCCGGGAGATGGGCCTGTGCGTGCAGCAGCCATCAAAATTTTTAATGATTGCTCGGTTGTCACTTCACTGCAGCGTGCAGCTCCGGTGAGCTCGCCGTGTCCTCACTGTACTGAAGGAATATGAGCGAGGGGTTAAAAAAAAAAAAAAAAAAAAAAAAAACTCCTTTCATAGAAAGGCCATTTACATGTCGCTCACCGTGGTGAACGTCCGTCTCCGCGCGTTGTCAGGGCTGAGTGGATCGAGGAGCTCGAGCCAATTAAAATACCTCATGCCGGTGAACGGAGAAATGGAGCTGAAGCTGTCACCATGGCAAAATAAAATCAGCCCGGTTTGTTGAAGGTTAATAACACTAATTAAGCACCAACCCCACGTCTGAGATTTGAGTGGCAGTGCGAGCAGGACAGGGTTTGTTGCCACCGAAGATTTGTTTCTGTTTGCCATTTTTTCAGTTTAGCTAAATTTGTCTCCACATTAAGGACTGCAGAAACTGCTTGCGTGACGCGTTTTCTCTGGGGAAGAAACTAGTCGTTAAAGTCACACATTTAAACAGCTTCTCTACGAGTATGTAATTAGTATTGGTTTTTAAACACAAGAGCTTCCAAAAAGAGTACTTGCATAATACACTCTACGTTCTTCCTTTACAAAACTTCAAAAGGTAAGGTGAAAAATTCTGGGCACTAATTAGCAGTTAAAGACTATGTCAATGGACGCTCCTGATGGCAATGTACAACGCTGCTGTTGTCTCCCTATTATGATTAAAAAACAAACACAATTTTACCCACTTCTGTGAATCAGAGTGAAAAATCAAACTTCAATCATGCAGGCATTGAGTTTTAAACAAGCGGCAACCTCCCCCTTTCTCTCGTGAAGCCAATACGGAAGTAACTTAAACTGCGATTCATCGACTGGCCGCTAGGGACAGGCTCCAAAAGAGAGCAGAATCTCATAGAGTCCCATGTTAAATTGGCCAAGTTTATAGCAGAAAAAAACATGTTTACAAGTTGGTTCAAATTGTGGTTTTGGTCTATACTGCTATTTTTGCCCTTCATGACAACTCTGAGGGGGGTGAATTTTTTTATAACTTATCCGTTTAAATTATATTAAGCCTTAAAGTTCTGCATAATTAAGGGCGTGGTCACTTGAGTGACAGGTAGATTGCGCTGCTGTCTGTGAGCCGTCATGTTACCTCAGCTGCCGCTGAATTTGGCATCTCAGCCGTATTTGTGCTCGATTATTTTATACAATTATAAAATATGGCTTGCTGCATAATATTCGAGACTGATGTGTGTCTGTGTAGATGTGCATGCATGGGGAAGAGACACAGAACACACGTTGTTGGATCGTGGCATTGGCTGAAAGTTTTGGTTCTGAGATTTACTGCAATGACAATGGCGGGAGGATATCAAAATCCGACAGCACTGCTTGGATATTATAACTAAAACTGCTGCACTATTTTGAAAAAAATATACTTTGGACACAGGCTCATTTGTTTGTTAGATACGATCGCTGTTCAGATTGCATCCTTTCTTGAAGAACGATGACAGAGCAGATCATTCAGAAGAAATGTGACATGTTTTTTTGTTTTGCAATGGACATTCATATTTTACCCAAGTGCCACGGATTGGATTCATCTCGCGATCTCTATTTCATTATAAAGGTATGAAGTCCCATTTGATTTTCCATGTTGTTATTTGCACAACCAACACTACTGGTGTTGGAGCATCTATATCTTAAAAAACACCGTAGATTGACAGTAAACCTTTAGAACGTTCTGATGATAAAACTTATCTTCATTAATATTTTAGATCGTATCTTAGATAGATATATAGCTCCTTTGCTGCTAACATGGTCACGTCGAGCTAGGCAGGCGTGGTTTCAGCAACCAGTCATATCAGCTCAAACCACCTCCCCGCCTCTTTGCCCATTTTCAGTTATCCGGGAGTGGCGTGCTGTGACGCGCAGCTAAGATGGCCGCGGCCTCATTTAGGCGTCAAAACTGCTGTTCAGAACTCTATGGGTGACGTCACGGACGCTACGTCCATATTTTTTTACAGTCTATGGTTTTAAAGTGAACATGAAATGCTGTTAGGAACTATTTTACTTCTCCAATATGACATATTTCAGAGGATACAAATACAATAATTGTAAAAAAGTGGACTATTATACCGTGACACCGATGGATGGATGGATGGATGGATGGATGGATGGATGGATGGATGGATGGATGGATGGATGGATGGATGGATGGATGGATGGATGGATGGATGGATGGATGGATGGATGGATGGATGGATGGATGGATGGATGGATGGATGGATGGATGGATGGATGGATGGATGGATGGATGGATGGATGGATGGATGGATGGATGGATGGATGGATGGACGGACGGACGGACGGACGGACGGACGGACGGACGGATGGATGGAATTTAAGTTGGTCAATAATTCACTCTGCAGGTATATAAAAAGTAGAGATTGACTAATAAACGAGTTTTACGGATATATTTTTCCAGATATTTAAGCATTTTTCCATAATCAGGTATAGGTTTTGTTATATCGGATTCACAGATAAACTTTTGAGAATTGCATACAAGACCGCCATATTAAAGCACTGCATATGAGGGGACAGGGGAGATGAGACAACAATGGTGTTCAAAGGTAAAATAACTTGTCTCCCTTAAAGCTGCTGTCCGTAATTTTTGGCCCTCTAGCGGTTAATAAACAGAACTGCACGCGTCTTGCGGAGGAACATTGTAGCCGGAGCTACTTTTCTCCGTGTATGTCTATGGCGAGTCACGCAGTTACTGTGATACTCTGCGGCGAGTCCTACCAGTCCTACCATTTTATGGTGGATTGTGTTACTTATTTATGGAACACAATTACTGTTTACCATCTGCCGCTGGTTCTGTCGACAAGGACAGCTCCCGTAAACGTAAGTGTACGGGCCAACCAAACGACCCAAGAAGAGTTTGGGACAAGAGGAGAGAAAGAGCGAGGATCAATATCGGTGTTGCATTTTCTAGATGGAGAGAGCTTCGCGACAAACTTCACCTAGAAAGAGATGCCGATCTCGCTTGTGTTTTACTCGACAGGTGAGTTGTTTTGGTTTGTATCTTTACAGAAAATGTATGCCATTATAACAATCAACACGATTAGCATTATGGGGCATCACGTCTCTAGACCCGCGCAAGGACGTGTCTGATCCATAGTTTGATTGCGTCTTTGCATTGACTTTGCATTTTGCATTTTACTTGCGCAAATCGTTGAACTCGCGTTTGCTATGTATGCCCAATTATTGTGTTTGAATGTACACGAGTGTATATATTTGTTGAACAAGTGGTAATCGTTTTCATATCATCTGACTAAACAGTAATTAATTAATTTGATAATTTACTGTCAAACTATATTTGCTGTATTGTATTGCAATATAGCATGACGCAATATGTATTATGCAATAGTATTATTGATTTGAACACTTGAAACTGTGCTGTGTTATCACACCATCGAATTGGACAAATATTCTAACATCTATGACTAAAAATTTCGTTGTAAACCTTCCATTACTCGGGTCTAATTCAATATAATAAAACTATGACATCAAACACAACATTTATAAAACTTTACCTCATCCGTTAAATCCATGATTTATCTTTCCGTCTGATTGATGGCCGTCAGCGGTTGGGTAGAAGACAACAAATCCCATCATTCCAAGCACATTCTTAGCGTCATCAAACCACGCGATTGTTATTGTTTTGTAGTGCGCCCTCTAGTGGCAAGTCCTACCACCTGTACCTTTAAATGCTACATAAATGCTTGATATGTAGTTTAAACTTGGCGCCAAGAGAAATAATGATTAACTCACCGTGTCACGTAATCCGTCAAGTCATGTCCCAATAAAGATTTAACTTCACATGAATTAAATAAAACACCCATGAATGAGTGCATGATGGAGATAACATTTAATTCTCTCTCGGTTGTCTATCATAATGTCGTAGTCTCGTTCACTCACCGGGTTGATGTTCAGGAATGCTCCAGTATGGCCTTTGTATGTAGCTTTTAACAAGATCCACTCATTTAAAACTCCCTAAATTATATTAACATTTTCGATATAAACTTTATTTTGCTAATAAAAATCTAAATCATTATAGCTATGTGGAGATTATTATCTCAGCGAGAGAAGTTCTGTGTAAACAAGATAAAAGAAGCGCTCTGTCAGCAGGTAAGATATTTCATAATCTAGGCCAACAAAAACATAATTAATAATTCTGACAACATGCCAGATGAGATGGACTCTGTAATTTCTTATTTTTCGGACAATGTATGCACATTCCAGTGAATATTCAAGCATGTTCCATTCTCTTCACTCTTTAATCTATTAAACACATAAACCTTTTAAAACTGTAGTTTATAACGAATGCTTATATTCATGCAAAGTGGATAGACTCCCATGTCATTTATTTATGTTCTCCATTTGAAAACATTAGACTTTGAAAATGTATTATGCTTTTTGTTATTAATATTACTGCTGTTATAAATAAAAAGATGTAACTGGGAGCACTAAGCTACGTTAAAGTAGTAATGTTTATTTATTCATGCAGTTTTATACCTTTTTAAAATGTATTTATTACTTGTTATTAAAAAATACACTTTAGTGAGAGTGCTTTTTTTTTTAGACTATTCATTGATGAACAAATGTTTGATGTATCTATTTATTGATGTAGAACTTGTTTTGTATGCAAGTGAAATTACAGTAATTACAGTATTGAAAAAAGTGTTAAACCAGTTGTTCAGTTCAGTGCTGTTGTTATAATGGTCAAAAAACAGAAATAAAACAATATTGGTTCTATATACTTATCAGGCACATAAGCATGCAAATAATCGGTTATAAAAAAATAAATATTGGCCGATCACTCTAAAAAAGGTATTTTTGACCCTTTGGTACAGAGCCTGCCTGGCATTTGACCGTGTCGGCACAAGATGGGTTGCTCTCATTGATGGTTAGTTCTACTTCAGTTTCAAGCAGTTCAGATTGAGGCTGGCAGCATTGCTGCTTTGATTGACCTATTCCGTGTCAAAAAGACTTCAGGGCATCAGCAGTTTCCATCCCCAGCCCTTTGCCAACACCCTCATTAACAGAATCAATTAAAAATGCCACATGATATCAGCATACAAGCACCCAAACAAGAATGATTACAGGAGTCGCATCCTCTGGAGATGACTGTATACACATGCATGCAACACATTTCGACAACACCCAACTGTCTAGAGAAACATTCATCTGTGTTTTTTCCACTGGCTATTTACGGTGTCCACGTGGTTTACAGCTGCATTGCTTATAAAATTAACATACTGAAAAGGGGCCGCGGCAACGACTAAGAAGCTATACATAGCTTAGCATGACAAAAAGGGCCATTACGTGCCATGATGACAGTAGGCAACCTACTTGAAGTAGAGGCCTGGGAGCTGACTAACAATGTAAGCGGCAGTTTTGCAGCATAGTCCCATACAAAGGCTTCAAATTTTGAGCTGTTTCTTAACTCGCTGCATTAAAATTAAGCAGCATTAAAATTATTGAATGCAAAATATTTCTTATAACTAAAATAAAAAAATGAGCTGTGGCTTGGTGGTAAAGAATTTCTACACGTGGAAACATGGTGCTCATGTTAGAAATTTAAGTTTGAATCCAACATTGACTATGTTGACATGTGCACCAATAATGAGATTATTTCCAATAATCAGGACTTCATCACAGTAAGATGTTTACATGACACAAGCAAACCTCTTCACTCTTGTTTACACACAATTTTCATTCTCTAAAAAGTGTGGTTATTTTTACCACCATTATACAAATGAACAAGTCAGATACAGTAGAAATGTTACTGGCCACTGTTTTATTCAACTTGCATCAAATGCAAAACAGATTTTCTATGGACGTATTGGAAGTTTATTTGGCGCCATGATATCACATCCAAACATGTAACTGGGTTTGCAAACGCAGCATTGCTTTCTTTGCACTGTGTCTGGATGAAGATACAGAGCAGAGACTGCACAGCGAGTTTAGCTTTTTGGAGTGAGGGAAAACTTGATAATAATGTCATGGGGTTCATTCATGAAGTTGGCATCTGTGCACGTCTGAGGACATGCACACTTTGGTCAGAGCGGTAATAATGCGATTAAGGGGTTTACATGCCTACATATTGAGAATTAAATTGATCTACACCACTTAGTTTAATATTAGTATCGTTACTACTAGGGGTGTAACGGTTCAGTACGTACCTCAGTTTTGAAGTCATGGTTCGGCATGGGTACAATACAGCAGGGGGAGAAACCTTTTTTTTTTTTTTAATTAAACACTGAACAAATTATGTCTTATTCAATTATAATTTAAATGTTCTTAAGGATAAAAAAAAAAACATCTCAGCTAATGCTGTATACTGTGTAGCGAGCCCTTTCTTGCACATTACTATCATATTAAAAGGTTACAATTAACAAGATCCCAAACTATTAAAATCAGTTGCCATTTATTTTTAGATATAATAAAACAACACTCAAATAATAATAAAGAATTGTATGTAACCATGTAAAAGGCAGTTTTTGCAATAACTTCTATATCTAATTATAAAATTATGTTTCTCCAATTCGTTGTTGAAATATATTCATTTGCACAGTGGCTGTCATAACTTGTTTTCATGACAGATTTAAACATACATTAAAAAATTAAGACATCACTAACAGGATAAGTAAAATATAATTAAAATGTAGGCTAATACAGTGCATATTTAGCAAAAGAGTTCATTTCTCTTGCGAACTAACAAGTTGTGAACACTGAATGGCTTTCTGAGGTAACCTAAATGTAATGCTACGTGACATTGTTTACAAGCTGTTTTATTGACGTCTTTCTGCAGTTGAATTACTGATTGAGCTATTACACAAGACATTATACGTTTCAGTAAGTTGTCCTGTATCTTTCAACATACATTCAGAAGCTCATTCATGTTTATTCTGTAACTAGTAGTAAAGAGAGGCATCTATACAGCGATCAGTTACGCCACATCAAAAAGCATCAAAACAGCATTTATTGTTTGAATTTCATGATAAAATTGCTGAATAGATAGAATTTGAAAGATGACACTGTTATCAACAGTAACAAAAGTCACAGAGCTTACTGCGATTATTGGTGGCTAATGCTGGTTAAAAGTGGTTAGGCTACAGTGCATTACTGCGCATGACCCCTTCTGCATTGGAGTGTGGATCGCCTGTGACTGACTGTATTCGTCAACTGATTGCAGGCACCGAACCGTGATGTCCCTACCGTATGGTTCGTGATGAATACATGTACCGTTGCACCCCTAGTTACTACGATTATGAGCTTAATCGCATTAGTTTTATCGAAGTATTGCGTTTACATAAGGGAAAGGTAAATCGCAATATTGCCAAAATCCATTATAATCCCATTATGAGGGTGCGTGTAAACGCACTCACTGGAATATTCCCAATCCTAGGGCTTGAAAATTTCAGAGTTGCAAAAAACATGGATAGAATAGCAGAATCCAGTTGTAAAATGGAATTTTGTGTATAACATTGAATGTCACTGTATTTGGCAAATTTTGGATGAATATTAAATTTAAATATGACGTCTGCATGTTTCTGCATGTCTTTATGAATGAGTTTCATCTACTGCACACACTGAGGCATGCGTGAAAGTTTGATTTAACTTGAAGTTGAGACAGATTTTTACAATGCAGAAAAATTTAAACTTTGTCTTTGAGTAAGCAACATGAAATATGTTGCTTAATATCAGTTAACTTTTCTCACAATCCTATCTCTGATCTTAAATGCTTAAAAAGAACAAGCTAGAAGTCATCATTATGCATGGGTGTCCTTCATGAATCAATAAGGCCTTTAGTTATGTGGAAATTATGAGTAATTGGCAATTTTACAAGGCATCAACTCCTGGAGGCTGCAGTGATTTCATATCAAATTTCCATTATGTATGTACTGCATACTTCTTTCTTTGAAGCAGGAAAAGTTAATCAAAGAATAGATTCACCCAGTGTTCCCATGTCCAGAATAATACAAGTGGACAAATCTGAACCCATCGATAGCCTAGCAAGCACAACAGGGCATCTTAAGTGCTCATGTGATGGCAGACTGCCCTACATGTCTTAAATTCCCTGCTTCTTGACTATTTTTTTTTCATGCATTTTTTGTGGATCAAGGAGTCTGGATGTTAACTGGATTCTGGACTTAAATTAGCCTTTGCTCACAGGTGTTCGTGCAGACCAGATCATACGCAAACGAATTCAAGAGAGCATGAAGGAAACGAAAGCCAACGGTAGAAGAGCGTGGTATGAACAGCACATGAAAGGCCGCTTTGAGCCTGTGAATACAGTAAAAGCAATGGCCATGATTATAAGAATCCTTTTTATGACAGCGAGACTGATCATTAATGATAGAATAGTCGGAAATTAACAAGGACCGACATTTGCACGTTTATTTTAATCAGTGCTGGAAAGAAACATGAGCATAGAAGTGCAAGTCGCCATGGAGAAGCTCAAAACATGTTTGAAGATTCAGGATACGGTTCTGTGGATTATGCAGCTATTTAACCATGCCGTTTATGAATTTTAACGTGTCAGAGCACTTTTGATCTACTATTTGACTAACTTGACAATTAAGATTTTTAACACAGTTTCATTCAAACATTAATCATTAATGTTAATAATAATAATAATAATAATAATATATAAGGCTGCCTCCGACTCTAGTTGACTAGTAGACATTCATTTAAGCCATTAGTCAACTAATCGCGTTTATATTATTTAATTACTTAAATATACTGGGGGGCAGAATATATGCCTTGCGGTCAAGAACACACATAAAGCCTGCCACAAAGCACTAGCAAAAGTAATGATTATGACTGTGTTGGAAAAAATAGCAAGTTTATTATTATAAAATAACATTTAAATTGTTTATTAATAAACTAGTGCTGTCTGAGTCAGGCTACGTCCATACGAAGCCAGAGCTTACCCTATCGGATCTTTTTTTTTTCCTCGTCTCAAAAAATATCCGCGTACAACCACTGAAATGACTCAAAACGATGTAGTATACATGCCAGACCAGTATGTGGCGCTGTAATTCTGCCACAGAGATACACTTAAAGCAGTGAAGAAGACTTGGAGCATACGCATAAACCTTGTGCGCTGTATACAAACTTTAGTAAAGCTTAGAAATAAGGCTTTATTTTGGCTCAGTAGCTTCTGCAGCACAAACACAAGCATGTAGTCCGCTATTGTTGTTGTTGTTGCTGTTTTGTGCTGTTAGCGGTGTCTGACTAGGGTCGACGTGGGGTAATGACATCATCGTTTCACAAAATATACGGATAGGTTGTACACACGAAAACGAAAAGGCGGCGTTTTCAGATTTATCCACTCTGGGACCCGGTTTCTTCTGGATTCCGTTTTTTTCCGTTTTATTTATTTTTTGACTCCATTTTAATGGTTAAATTAAATTTTAGTAATCAAAAAGCATGTCTAATTAATTGAAATAATGAATCTTGTCCAATTTACCATCAATTAAATATAAGTTATGATAAACGTTTTATTCTTTCCCCTCAAATTTTATTTTTACCAAATTCTGTTTTCTGGATTCCATTTTAATGGTTTAATTCCATTTTAATAATCAAAAAGCATGTCTAATTAATTGAATTCCTAAAAACAACAATATTTGTTATTTTTTTCAGAAGTTCTGTTGTGTATTTAAATTTTTCTGGCAATCAAATGAACGCATACCATTTAATTTATCTTTTAATCATGAAATTAAACTTTTTTGTCAAACAATGTGCTGCACAACAGAGCTTTACTGTTAAAATTAAAACATGGAAGAAACACTGAGATTATTGTTTAAAAAATATATTTTAATAATTTAATTTTTTGTTAAATTAATTTAAATTCTACTGTACAACAGTAATATGTTTCTATCAAGTTAAATCGAACTTTTATTTTGACGGTTTGCCTAGAGCTTTGAGTTTCTCTGTGTTTATGACGGTAGTTTTCTCAAACGAAGCGGTTAAATGCTGATGAAGTGACTTTCAGAGCTGCTCTGGAGATGAATTTGTGCATTCATATAGTGAGGCGACAGAGCGAGCGCCGCATGTGCTTCAGCGTGTGTCGCCCCCTAACGAGTGTGTGAGGTAAATGAAACTGCGCTTCCACATCATTCATTTCAGAGGCACAGGTATGCAGGATTCATGTTTAAATAGTCTTTTTGTGGTTTAATATTCACAGACACTAGTCTATATCGCGATTTAATTTAAGTGTACTGACCTGCTTTTAATTCATTCATCAAAAATTTGACAAATTCCGTGACATTCCGCGTTATATAGTAAATTCCGTTTTTATGAATGGATTCCGCAATTCCGTGAACGCAGAAATTATAGGGCGCTATATATCTGCAGTAACGCACCAATGGAGAGAAATGCACCTTTCATATCCATAATCAGAAAGTATTTGTTTTGAATTGGTTAGTTTAAAAGTAGACATTTCAAGCTTTCTATAGATATATTTCTCATGTCTGTGAGGCAAGTAGCCTATACACTGAGTTTCAGTTTATTTATGTGACACGCTCCAGTTCACGGAGACCGAGACGGCAGAAAGTATATTCTGTTTCTTTATTTTACAAAAGCACAATATTTAGTTGTTATTGTGAGTGTATAACAAAAAGAGTAGACCTTTTACAGTTTGGAATGATGTCTGTATGACAATTTTAAGTTTTTAAGTTGACCGTGATCGCGCCGGCACCTCTACGTCGTGCAGTAAAGCACGCTATACTTTAGCTGCCTTCCACACTCCGCACGAACACTTGGATATATATAATAGCACACATTTATCTAGGTTAATGTTTAATGTTTAACGGCCATTTAAAGTTGCCACTACTTACACGTTTCAAATGATAAGCCATATTTGAGGTCGATGGATGACAGGCGAATGTTTGGATTCCTGCCCGACATATTGTAATTACCACAAGATTATATAACTATGCAGGATTTAATCAACGTCAGTATTAATTGAGCCTTAAACAAATGCATATGCTGCACAATGCTCATATGCACTGCTGTATTAATGTTCAAATATTACAAAGAATTTCATTAATCTCAATGAACATTCAAGAAGCTTTATGTAAAACAACAAATGCAGCCTATTTTGTATAATATCCTGCAAGTATACAAATGCCGCACCCCACTAGTTCATCTAAAGGGCTGTTTTCTTTTAGCCTGCAACGACTGCATTTCCATAAGGAACCAAGTCTTGCGGTCTTGAGGGAGTCTGGCCCGGCCATCCATATTCCTGCTTGGCGCCTATTTATAGGCCTCCTTTACATTTTTCACTTTCACATTTTATAGGGTAATGATTATTTCTCAGCGGAAGTAAATAGCACAGCATAAAATGGCCTCTGCATGTGAGGGCTGGCTTTGATTTATACCCACACACAAAGTAGTGCACAGGCCTTTGCCTTTAATACCTGACTTTATTTTACGGCAAGTCTCAGAGGAGCGCACTTTTGAGAGCACTACAGATGCCCTACCTCTCTGCTTTGGGGTCGGAAACCCGCTACAGTAACGGCGTGCGAGCGTTTGTATCTCATCCAAGTCAGGCTCCTTCAATCATCACACACACAAACATTCGAAGCGGCGTAGGAGGCTGGAGTGCGTGCAGGTGTAATGATCCACTTCACGTATGCTTGAGTCAAAAGGACGTGGCTCAGAGGAGCTGGCAGGGCAGCAATAGACCCAGGCCACCTCGGCCTCATGCCTTTTGTGTGCGTCTTCTTGAGGGCCAGTTTGATGAATCAGTTCTGGGCTCGGGCTTTTGTGAGTGTGCTGTCAAGCCTGCAGGTGCTTTATAGTGGAGGGTCTGAGAGGGAACAGTTAATTACCCAGCAGGGGCGCGCAGCTCCCCAAACGCTGTTTGATGTGCAGAGCTTGAGCGTGGTGAAGGGAGTCCTAAAGTGATGCAAATAATCCATTAGAGGTAACTTGACTAGCCTGTTGTCTGCGCAAAGATGACCGATTTGAATAACACAGGATGCGGAATAAACATTTTATCCAAATGCACTGAAAACATTTAGACCTCGGTTAATGAGAGGATTAATGTTTATTGTTATGTATTTTTTAAAATCTGTTGTCTACAATGATTTTACAGCAACATTTTCATTTACATGTAAATTAAAAACAGGTAAATCATTATATATAAGTCGAATTAGTGATCCGAATCACTAATTCGACTCAAAAGATTCATAACGCTCTGAAGCAGTGTTTTGAAATCAGCCATCACTAGATATTGTTAAAAAGTCATTATTTAGTTTTTTTGGCGCACAAAAAATATCCTTGTCGCTTTATAATATTAAGGTAGAACCACTGAACTCACATGAACTGATTTAAATATGTTTTAAGTACCTTTATGGATCTTGAGAGAGGAAATGTCATTGCTCCCTATGCAGGCCTCACTGAGCCAATCATCGGATTTCATCAAAAATATCTTAATTTATGTTCTGAAGATTAACGAAGGTCTTAAGGGTGTAGAATGACATGAGGGTGAGTAATAAATGACATTATTTTCATTTTTGGGTGAACTAACCCTTTAAGGGCTTTAAAAATAACCTGTAAGATTAAGATATAGTTAACACGTATAGTTTAAAGCAGTGTTTCTCAAACTGGGGTACGCGTACCCCTGGGGGTACGTGAGGTGACAAAAGGGGGTACGCGAACAAAATGCGGAGTAGTTAATTTAACTCTACCATACCTTAAAATAATATTAAAAGCATGTATTTCTAACTGACAAAATGCTGTAAATCCATTACATTTAATCAAATTACCTCATGTTTTGCAGTCTAAAATGACTGCATCCACACAAGCAGCATGCATATGATAGATTGCGTGCAGTCTGCTGCCTTAAATCGCGCGACAACGCACCTTTGTAAAAGTGGGGATTTAGCACTCGCATGAAGAACAAATATAGACACAGATAGTGGATTTATATCAATTTAAGACTCAAACTTTCTTCGATACAAAAACATACCTTGTGTGAGTTCTTGTATTTAATGTTGATAACGAGGAAGAATGCAATTGTACCCAAATATCCACATGACTGCAAACGTGCATTATTATACAACAGGTCAAAAAACAAAATGTACATTTTAAACACAGTACTGTCAGTATTTACTCTATTTTGCAATGAAAAAATATTTCTAACGAAAACCAGAGCAGAACTACAACACACGAATGCGGCTTTGAACGAATCGTGAGAGTCAATGATTCATTCACAGCCACTTGCTTCGTTACTGAATGAATGACTCGATGACTCACTCATAAAAACTTGACTTGCTGCCACCTACTGGGAGTTTTAGTTTAATATTTAAAAGTATCACTTCGTTTTACCATCATTGCATATTTCTCTATTAAACATTTTTTATTTAAAACATTATTTATTTTATAAAGTTATTCATAAACGTAAAAATATGCACTGGAAAATCAATTTAGGGGGCTAATATTGTCTCTTAATGGAAAAGGTGTGACTGCAGTCGAAGTGGAAGAGAGGGGGTACGCAGAAGGATGGGAATCCCTTCAGGGGGTACTCCACGCTAAAAAGTTTGAGAACCACTGGTTTAAAGCATCTATCCCCATCAGATGCTCTGAGTCTGACAGATTCATGTGCTGACAGATACTTGCACTGTTTAATGCATTTGTGATGTGGCGTCTTCCTCAGCACATAACTTACATTTCACAGGTATATTCTCCATCTGTAAGTGTTAGAAAGTCATGAAAATATTTCCATTTGTCTGTCAGGAGTGGACGAGCCTTCTGCTAGTGAATCTTCAATATAGACCTCCGTGAACGGGCGCCGCCGCACACGTGCGCCAAACAGATGGAGCACGATAGAATAAGATTGCTATAATTCTGACTAAAATATACATTTTGCTAAAATGTTTGTTGATGAACAATAAATGTGTCATATGTAAAATTTTAAACCTACAAAGAAAAAAAAAAGAAAAAAATATTTTACATTAAAAAAAAAAAGTGTATTTTTATGACAGCAGTAACTGTAAAGTAACTATTGTAATGGGGTAATTAAAACAGCCAAGCTTATTAGTCTGTGCTTTTGTTTTTATTTTCATTTTTAATTTAGTGAATTTAACTTCTGCTTTAAAAAGCATTATTTTTATTTTTATGTTACATGTTTGTAACATAAATATAAAAAATAATGTTTTATGTTTGTAATGTTACAATGTTAGAATGTAATGTAATTTTCACTTTTTTTGTACATAAATAGTGTGCCAGATTACATGGTTACATTCACTACATTTGTTTTAATAGCCTTCAATTTGAACATTGTTCGTAGGACATTAGGCAGGATGTGAAATAAGATTTTTTTTTTAAATCCAAATATAAAAAAACTAGAAAATATTAAATTTGGCCAAAAAAATACAGATATGATTTTTTTAACCATATCGCCCAGCCTGCTTATAAAATAAAATAAAATATATGTAATATTTTGTATGTATAACAACAAACACTGCGGTCATTGTGTAAAAAGTTCAAAATGAGTTTATGCAACTGCCACTAAAAAAAAAAAAAAAAAAACTGGTGATGTCACTCACCATTAATAGACTGCCTAAATGAGGTTCAACTTGGAAAAAAAACAACTGCCCCTGTTTGAGACTGAGAGAAAATTGTTTTTGTCCTTTTTCAAAATGCAGGTACCAGTTGTCATGGCATGTTCTATGAGCTCTTAAAAACATATGCCGAAAATGAATGGACATACCAGATCACTATTCTGTGACACAAACACATTTATAAAGTCACTCAACCGAGAAACAGAGAATAGATGACATACGGCACGTCTTAACACCAAGACATTTCACTCTAGAATAAACAATGATTTTGATGACAATCTGGTCACGCAGGTTGATTTGAATGTGCCAAAGTCACAGACCAATGACAAACTGCACAGCACAAAAACTTCAAACTCACATTACAAAATATAATTTGATAGGTCTTTCTTTAACTGAACAAGATGCACTGAGAAAAAACAATGAGTTGTCAAGTGAATTGATGTTACTTCCTGATTGACTTCTAAAGAAAGCACAGCATAAAAGACATTAATCTGAGAGATCTCGGCTAGATCGCACCTGCAGGCACCAGTTTTAAAAATGTCTTGTAAAATAACAAAAAAAAAAAAAAAAACAACAAAAAAAGTGTCATCAAGACCAGATTTTTGGGTGAAAAAAAAGCTATTTTCATGGAAACAAAAGCTCTGATCTGAAAGGTGATACCAAATGAGATTCTATGGAAGCACTGCATGTACTTTTCCCAGAAGACACTGCAATTCAGTGGAAAAAAAAGTTCAGTGGAAAAAACTGCTCATAAGCATACTTCTTATTCATTGATACTTGGGGTTAAAAGGAAATATAAGTAAATAAAAAATTACTATTTTACCCAATATGTGTGCAACATTTCATTCAGTACTACAAAATATCCATTAAAATTATAAAATAGTTTAAATCTAACAAGAATCTAACAAAAATGTTTCCTAACATTTGTGCAAAACAATTCAAAATGAAAAAAGTTCAATAGATATATACTGTTTTATCCAATATTTGTGCCCAATATTTCACTGAATATTTCATATTTACACACATACAGTATACACATACATATATTAGGGATTCCACGATTCTCAATACAATATTGAACCGTTCGGATTTGCATTTAAATTCCTGTGCATTTTATTTCTCTCCAAATGGATTTTATGCATGGTCACTTTCGCGTTTTTCCTGAGGGTGCATACATCCAGTGCCGTAAGCCACTGTTCCTTATCTAGACTAGAGGTGTCAAAACGACTGAGGAGAAGATGACTTTTTAACATCGCTGCTTACAAAAATGTCCCTGGATTACTGTAAATGATGTCCATCACATTGCGAGGCTGTCAGCTGTCACACCGTGCAGTAAAATGGAGAAGGGCAATAAACATTTCAAGTTACATCGACGACTCTGAATGTGAGTATTATGCTACCATCTACTAGCAAATCTATCTAAAAATGCTGGATAACGGCAATAAGCCCTTCGTTCTTCGCCACGTGACGTGACATAGGCATTGGATACAGAAATTAGTTAATAATCCGCAATCCCCACAGAATAACAAAAAACACTCATGTACCAAGCCATCAGAACTGAACCGAAAACCATGGTTAAAACAAAAAAACAAAAAAAGGTATGTATTGAACACACACACACACACATATACATAGTATATGTAATGATTAAAAGCCTTATATTCTGCCTATGAATTTAGAAGACATCAAGGCTAATATTTCACAGCCAAAAATTTCAAAGAGTGAACAAATGTTTTCTTGCATGATACAACTGCTTGTTATTTGTGTCCTGACGACCCCTGGCTGTACCCGTGACCCTACATGCAGCAGACCCCATCTCACGTGGTCTAATGAGGACTAAGCCATGTCACTGACCACAAAGTTCTCCAGCTAACCTCTGACCACAACGGGATGTGACAACTTCCACTTCAGGCCTAAATTCCTTTTATTTGCCGCAGCCAGAGGTCAAGGCCACCAGCTGCAATCACGCTAATAGAAGCCTACAGTCCTGAATATCCCTCCATCTCTAGCTCCTAGGCCCTTTCTTCTCATTGTGTGGAGTGGCTAAAAGTTTGACAACGATTTCAGCGGCATCCCAGCAATCACTGAACGCACGATACATTATTACCGTTATGCTCTGTATCACGCAGAACCAAAACAACAGATGTTGATCATGCTTCATTTCTCTAGAATATTCATGATGCAATAATCGGACGCATATCATAACACGTTTTCTTCTGCGGCCTTTGACAGTTCGTCAACATCACAATTCAGTCGAGGAAAGAAACATTTTGTGAGTCTAAATGATACAAGCCAATTAACTATTTCAACACCTTGGTCATGCAAAGAGATGTGATATCTAAAAAGTACTATAAAAACCATGTCAAAATTGCAATATTACCACATTTTCTGGTTCACTCAATATAAAAAAAAGTATAAAAAGAAATATCAATCATAAAAATGAACCAATAAGTGTGTGCAACACTTCACTCAATCGAAAAAAATATAAATTACAAAAGTTTAATCTACATAAAAACTGTACTGTTTTGATCAATATTTTTATTCTATACTTAAAAATATCAATTAAAATGTTCAGTCTACATAAAACTATTTTACAAGGAATTAGCAAAATTACATATTTTCAAAGTCGCCTACTTGGTAGGTTGCCTAAACAACTAGTCAACTTAATCTGTCTAAAGGAAGCCGTGTATAATATCTGCAAAATAGTACAGATAAAGTCAACCTTACTAATCACTAGTGGCAATTAAGTGTCAAACAGGAAGAAAAAAAAAAAAACAAGGTTCAGCCATAATGATGGAAGGTTGAACGGAAGTTACCAAGGGGTTGCTCAGTGGGGCCGTTTATTGATGCTGGTCGTTCCTGCAGCGAGGAGCTCACAGAAACCCTGAGAGGTCTATTCTCCACCCCACCTACCATTAGGGACTTCCCTTTCTATGAACCCCTTCTATGCTTATTCATCAATTGCCCTTCATCTCTTTCATGAAAATACATCTGTAAAACTCAAACCATCTTATACCACTATCAGCCGTGCTTCTTCCCCAGAACACAGAGCAGAACTTAAAGAGAATGTCTTTGGTGAATCTTTAATAGGGCGCAAAGGATCTGCCCTTTTCATGAGATACAAAGGTGCTGGGAAAAAAAAAAAAAAAAAAAAAAAAAAAAGCGCTGTAGTTGTGCGAGGATCGTAGAGCTTGCTTTGCTCTGTACTGTATGTGAAGACTTATGCCCCAATCTCAGCGATTTTACCATTGAAGACTGCTGCAATGTTGGTGCCCTGCCATATTTCCTAACATCGTAAATGCGAGTCGTTCGAACAAAGTGTTTGCAAACACAAAGTTGACCGGTGCAGTCTGACTCACAAACAAAATAGCTATTTTTATTGAATCAAAAATATAAAGCATGAGCATTGTAGTCTGATTCATTAACAAAATTCTCTTATGAACTAGTTCTTTTTGATCAAAACAAAAACATACAGTGCATCCAGTATAGTGCAATTACTGAATCAAATGACTCTTTGAGCTGGTTCCCTTAATGAACAGTTAAAAAAAAAAAGTGAAATGTAATCAATCTCAAATCCTGAGAGACATTGCAAAATACACATTGCATTTGAAATACTCAAAAATTAACCTGAATCAAACCAAACCAGAAGCTTGAGAATTAGAATCAAATCGGAAAATCAGTTTTAACATACTCAGCCCTACTGAATACAAATAAATCATAAAAATATAGAGGCTTATTAGCGAACAAAAGCATTTTAAAAAAGCACAAGACACCACAGCAATCCACAGACTTTAAAACAATCTGCCAGTTTCAACATGACAAACTGATTACTGATCAAGCTGGCAATGATTGTTAAATAAATACTAACTTTTCTTCATAAATCATGATCCAAATATCCAAATTGGCTACTTAAGCTACAGTTCTGCCAAAATGCCACTCCTTAAAGCTGATTTCTGATCAGTAATGTTATTCATGTTTTTGAAAATAAAATTATTACTTCAGTTACTCACGTCATTGAGGTCTACTCAAATCCACCAGCAAAGGCAGCAGATATAAGCTTGTGTTTCTACTGCTGTTGTACTTTTAACGGCTGACGAACGGTCACGACAAATGGCAAGGTTAAAAAAAACACTTTGAAGATCAGAACTGTGCATTTAAAAACGCACTTGGCCTGTTAAAAACCAGTGAAAATCCTTGCAACATCAAAACATCAATATCAATGAGATTCCCTGGGATATTTTTGGCCGAAGCCAGAGTGAAAAAAGCATGGCTCAGTGCACGGTTTGACCCAGAGACCTGGAGATAGTAACGTGACAGACTCCTTGTTCAAAGAAACTGGCCTGCTTTCATCTCCGGCTTTTTCCCGAGCCGCACTGGCCCAAGCCATCTGCTTTATTCTAATATGGGGTTTAAAGATGCTGTTTTTTTCAAGGCTTCCCAAGTACGATAAACAGCCTTTATGTAGCTCACCCCTGTTTACAGCATGCAGTATGCTGTGCTGTAAAATATTCACTGTTAAACTGTCAACGATGCTGGCCACTCGCCCGGCCTTCACAGTATGGTGGCACTCGCCCTCAGTTTACGCCCCCTCGGCCCCCCACCAATGCCTGCTCGCAGCGAGGCCCGGGAACCGGCCCACTTCTCGAGACCTTCCAGAGCAGTTCAAGCACCCCACGAGCTTCCAGGCTTGGCATCAGGCACGTGTAAAGTTTTTTTTTTTTTTTTTCCACTGCCCTGCAAAAGGCACTGCCAAAGGTTTCCGAGTTCCAACTTGGCATGACTTCTGAAAAAAAAAAAAAAAAAAAAACACACCACAGCTTCCTCCTGCAGCTCTTGAGCCGGCTGTTTGTTTCCCTGACTGATTGAATGCAGAGAGTAGGGTCCTGTCGCAGAAGATCCCAGAACGAGGGGGTGTTACGTCTCACTCTAGCCACAGACCTCGACAGGCCTTGGGCCGAAGAAACTCAGCGGAAAGCTGATCAGTGTTAGTATGCCAGGCTGGCGTGCCCAGCTATTTGCAACACTCGGGTATTGCGTATTAAGAGAGACAGGCTTTCAAAACACACAGCCTTTTGCCTTCTCTCCGTGTCATCCTGTGTGAAATATTAGGTGTCGTTTACAGCGAGGACGTAAGAAATGCCGATAGCGACCCATACGAAGAGACCGAGGTTGTTCTTCTGGATCACAGCATATATTTACTACAGTTTTCTCATATTTCATGACAAAGCTGTCAGTGTCTCTATTACTGTGTTTACAGTTGCATATGCATAGTGTAATTATGCTATGAAAGAGTTCATTTCCTGAGGAAATCTAAAGCAAACGAGAAGAAAAGGGATGACAAATTTCACAAACACATCTGTTTTGGAGCATGCAAAAAGAACAACTCAAATTGTGCCAGATCAGCCTAAAATACAAGTCATGATTACTTGCTGATAATGACAATATCATAAAAACACATACAAGGACAAATATGAGGGTCAACTAAATGATATACTCTAAAACCAAATGGATTCATTAAAATCTCTTCAATAGCGATTAAAATTTTAAAATAACTAATAAAAAAAAATTGTCCTATGTATCATTTGACCCAAGAATCTGGCGATACGATACGCATCACGTAGGGCTGGGACAATAAATCGGGATAATAATCTTGTGTCATAAAAGCATTCTGAGGTGCAAGTACATAGCCAAACGCACAAGCGCTCTTCTTCGTGTGCATTTGAGCGTGCGGTTAAAAACTAGCCTAGGGCGCCATCTGCTGTTAAAAACTAAGCACAGAATTCATTCAAGAGAGAATCGCTATGCATTCAGAAAATTTCAGAATCGATCCACGAATCAAGATGAACCGATTTATTGTCCCAGCACTAGCATCACGATACAGGGGTTACGATACGATATATTGCAATATATTGTGATACTGTAAGAAAGGCAAAATACTGCGATATTTCTTGTTTATTTAGGAAGAGTAATTTAAGAAGAAGAAGAAAAAAAAAAACATATGCATAAAACCTAAGCAAAAACTTTATTTAATCAAAACTGCAGCATTTGCATTTATATAACACTAATATAATTTCGTTTTTGTCAAAGACTATGCCTGGATTGGATTCAGAATGATGATTAAAATACAGATTGAGTAAATCGAGTCCATCAACTCCCCAAAGCTTGCACAGTCCTATTCCTCTTTGTGGGTCGATATTTCATTCAGTAACATTAGGCAGTTTTGATTTGTTTAATGTTGATGACTGAGTTCTTTAATATATGTATATGCTTATATATGCTGTCGCTTGTTTCTGCTTCTTCTTCACCTGTGTTTTGATCAGGAGACTGAGTACTCTTTCAGAAGATGCGTAATAGCGCCCCCTACCTTATATCAGTGAAAACATGGAAAGACGGAAAATTCTGTCAATGGCAGGGAAAGAGACATTAAAAGACATGAAAAGTTATTAAATTTTTTTTTTTAAGAATTTAAGACCTATTGTGTAACAATGCAAAGATTATAAACTGACTCAAGAGGTCACATTTCTGTTAATCGGCCTACTTTGTGGTTTGAGGTTGCTGCTAATATCAGCCAAATACCATTTACTGATTTGCATATAACATGCTGCATCCCAGTCCGTAAAAGTATGTATTCTTTTTCCAAAAAACAACAACATTCTATTGAAAGTGTAGCAGAAAAGTAGTCAAGTTTTGGGACATACTACCATGTCATAACTGTGTCTTTTACTAACCCCATTGTCGGATAGTTCATGTCACCGTAAACTGGCCTATCAATCGTCACTTGTCACAATGTCCTCATTCACACATTTCAGGTAATTAAATTCACACAATTCTTTTCACCCTTTCCATCATATTAAATATTGATTCATATATTTCTGTAAAAATATATCACTTCTGTCACAAGAAAACAGTAACATCACTTGTATCTATGCCATATATGGAACCTTGAGTCTCAATAAGACAATTAACAATAAGAGTTTTGTCAATATTAAAAAAAGGATTTGATATTAAAAAATTATGTCATAATTTACACACTCATGTTGATTCACCCATTATGAATTCCTTTCTTCTGTGGAACTCATCAAAATATATTAGGTAGAATGTTGACGTTCATTGCATAATCTTTCATAAAATGTCAGTAAAAGGTGTGTCATTCTAATTTTTGTTTTTCCACAGACAGGTTTGGAAAGACATGAGGGCTAGTAAATGAAAACTTTTGGGGTGAAATATTTGCAATAACAAGCCAAGAAACATTATATATCAAAACTCGAAATATAGCAGTAGGCAAATTTTGTGCTGATTCATTGTTCAGTTAATCTGACAAACACTGACTCCACAGTAATTTCACTGCATTTTTAAGGTAATGCATTGCATAAACTTCTAATATCTTCTTGGACTTCTAACATAATAAAAATAGAAGTGACCAAAAGACGTGATAAAAAAAAAAAAAAAAAAAAAAAAACTTTCCCCCGATTCACTCATATCATCGTAAAGAATATGACTGTGAATGAGGTTCATAAAGAAAACAAAACAAGTACCAACGCGTTACTGTCAAGAGCTGGAAAGTGTTGCCAACGTAAGATATCCCTCACACTCTCAAATGAACAACTTAGTTATGATTTTCAAGAGGAGGAACAGAGGATTAAATAACTTTGCTATCTGGTTTTAAGGTTATTTGGCCAATGTCAGAGTAATTAGGAGTGAATTTCTCTTCACATGTCTACTGCATGTGTCACACTGACAGACGTTAGCTTAGCCTAAATGCTCTAACTAACCGTGCCATGTCACTGCTAGAAACACAACCGACACTCTTTAAAACAGCTTCAAACTAACTTTCACAACAGGGTAAGTGATTGTCTGGATGGATAAAAGCGTTTTAGTGTTAAATCAAATCATTTGAATGTTTGTCTCAGTTGAATTACTGCCACAGCAGCGTTAGCCTAGCGCGCTAACACAAACTAGCCCAAACTTCTGTCAACTTTTCCTCAGACTTTTCTGTTATAACCTCGTAGAACATTTACCGCGTACACATTGCCTCACCCACTCAAAATGTCATTGTTGCGTGACAACAAATACGGAAAAGTATTTATTGAAGTTGACAGGAGGGAATGAAGCTAAACTCTTACCAGGAAGTGCCAGCTGAGTTTCAAGTGCGCTGAACTGGAGTCTGGAGCTCGCGCCGATGATGATGATGATGATGATGATTAGGAGGAGGAGGAGGAGGAGGATGGTGTCCCAGTCTGTCAAGGTCGAGCACCAGTTGAGTTCCTGCGCGACGCCGCAACACACACGCTAGCTGTTCGCGCGAGCCTACAGAGAGTGTGTATTCGTGTGCGTGTGCGCGCTCTTTAACACGCCATTCCCGACCTGTGCGAGTTACACACACATCCCAGCATGCTCGCTGCATGGAGAGGGGCGGGGAACTTCACACAGGCCAATAACTTTAACACTCACAGTTATGTTCTATCATGTACAATGGTGTGAATAAGTGTTTGCCCCCTTCCTTTTTTTTTTGCATGTTTGTCACACTTCAATGTTTCAGATCATCAAACAAATTTAAATATTAATCAGAGATAACAAGTAAACACAACATGCAGTTTTTTTTTTTTTTTTGAAGGTTTATATTATGAAGGGAAAACAAAATCCAAACCCATATGGCCCTGTGTGAAAAAGTGCTTGCCCCCTAAACCTAATAACTGGTTGGGCCACCCTAGGCTGCAACAACTGCAATCAAGCGTTCGCGTTAACTTGCAATAATGAGTCTGTTACAGCGCTATGGAGGAATTTTGTCCCACTCATCTTTGCAGAATTGTTGTAATTCAGCCACATTGGAGGGTTTTTGAGCATGAACCGCCTTTTTAAGGTCATGCCATAGCATCTCAATAGGATTGAGGTCAGGACTTTGACTAGGCCACTCCAAAGTCTTCATTTTGTTTTTCTTCAGCCATTCAGAGATGGACTTGCTGGTGTGTTTTGGATCATTGTCCTGCTGCAGAACCCAAGTTCACTTCAGCTTGAGGTCACGAACAGATGGCTGGACATTGTCCTTCAGGATTTCATGAACAGAATTCATGATTCCATTTATCACAGCAAGTCTTCCAGGTCTTGAAGCAGCAAAACAGCCCCAGACCATCACACTACCACCACCATATTTTACTGTTGGTATGATGTTCTTTTTCTGCAATGCTGTGTTACTTTTACACCAGACGTAATGGGACACACAGCTTCCAATGTGTTGCCCTTTAAGAAATTTAACTTTTAAATATCTGCTTTATTTTTATTGATACATATTCTAAGGTAAAATAAGAAGTTCATAATTACTTTTCTGTTTATCTACCTCATTTGTAAAAATTAATACTATTTGTTACTTGATGATGTCACTGCCTGTTTAGTCACTTCCTGTGAGTAATTCCTGGTTCTACATGAAAACAATGAGACAGTCATGAGCTGTGTCCGAAACCGCTCCCTATCCACTATATAGTCCACTATATCGGGTGTCAGCCATTTTGTAGTGGTGTCCGAATTCTGAGTGAACAACGTCATTCCCTACATTCGTTCACTACTTTATACCCACAATTCTCTCTGATTTCGAGTGTACGTTCGATGTACACTTGCTGAAGCACTATTTCCCAAAATCCAATGCGGAGAGGGCTGAGAGCGGGTGTGAAAGAATCCAGAGATTACTTTACAGCTTTCTTATTTCTGCTTTAACATTAATTTCATTTCTATTTGTATCTTTTTTAAATTAATCTCTACTTGAATAAAATGTACTAAAATATAGGGAGACATTATTATGATGAATTTTAAAAATTAAATTAAATGAATAAAGGTAAAAGGCTATTATTTTTATTATTAAATGTAGGCATTAAATCAATTTAACGTGTTTTTATAAAAGCAAGGTATAATTTGTGGCAATGTTGTGAACTCATTAAACTTAAGAGATAATTTAGTGAATTATTTTTTTTTTTTTTAAAAACCGTTAATCAACTGTAGTGTATTCAAATCCTAATGGTCGCCTGAGGGCGCTGAAAGATCACGTCAACTGTGAGCGTGAGAGTTTAACAAAATAAAAAAAAAAACATTATTTTTTTATTAAAAAGAATGAAATAATGTACACTTGTTAATGTGTTTATTTTTTGTTTGCAGTATTTTATAGTAGGCCTATTTATATATACTAGCTATATATAGATAGCTCCAGCTCTCAGACGCACAGTATAGCCTATACGTCAGCGTCTGAATTCACTCACTTCATTTCGTTCACTCCATGCAGATATAGTGCACTCAAATGCCATACACTATATAGGGAATAGTGAATGAGTGAACGAGTGAGCGGTTTCGGACACAGCTATGGTGTGCTCTCTCTAACAATCCATTGCATCCACTCTAATCCATCATAGAGGCAATGCCTTTTCACCGCAACATGTCATTGACAAAGAGTGACAGTAAATGATCAACCCTACTACGGCTCTGTCTTCATTGGCTACGGTTTAACTTGGTGTTTAGTCAGAGTTTCAACACACTGCACGAGAACACTACATCCAAAAAAGTTCAACTTTTGTCTCGTCAGTCCACAGAGTATTTTCCCAAAAGTCTTGGGGATCATCAAGATGTTTTCTGGCAAAACTGAGACGAGCCTTTATGTTCTTTTTGCTCAGCAGTGGTTTTCGTCTTGGAACTCTGCCATGCAGGCCATTTTTGCCCAGTCTCTTTCTTATGGTGGAGTCATGAACACTGACCTTAACTGAGGCAAGTGAGGCCTGCAGTTCTTTGGATGTTGTTGTGGGGTCTTTTGTGACCTCTTGGATGAGTCGTCGCTGCGCTCTTGGGGTAGGTTCCACTCCTGGGAAGGTTCACCACTGTCATTTGTGGATAATGGCTCTCACTGTGGTTCGCTGGAGTCCCAAAGCTTTAGAAATGTCTTTATAACCTTTTCCAGACTAATAGATCTCAATTACTTTCTTTCTCATTTGTTCCTGAATTTCTTTGGATCTCAACATGATGTGTAGCTTTTGAGGATCTTTTGGTCTTCTTCACTTTGTCAGGCAGGTCCTATTTAAGTGATTTCTTGATTGCGAACAGGTGTGGCAGTAATCAGGCCTGGGTGTGGCTAGAGAAACTGAACTCAGGTGTGATAAACCACAGTTAAGTTATGTTTTAACAGCAGGGGGCAAGCACTTTTTCACACAGGGCCAGGTGGGTTTTGTTTTCCCTTCATAATAAAAACCTTCATTTAAAAATGCATGTTGTGTTTACTTGTGTGATCTTTGATTAATATTTCAATTTGTTTGATGATCTGAAACATTAAAGTGTGACAAACATACAGAAAATAAAAAAATCAGGAAGGGGGCAAACACTTTTTCACACCACTGTACATCTCACATCACATCTTTTTCATTGTTTCATTGTACATTCTACTTTATTTTTTGCCTCACTTCTATGCAGTTCTGCTCTATTCTTCAACATAGGTTCACATCACTTCTATACTTCACAAGTGTTCTGTTATATTCACTACACTCTTATTCAGTTTTGTTTCAGTTCACTAATATTCTGTTATTTCACTTCAGTTTTATTCTATAACTTGTTGCAAGTTTCACCTCACTTCTATTCTAATGTATTCTCTTGTATGTACATTTCAGCACAGTTCTATTTTCTTGTTTTTCAGTTCACTAATATTCTATTCTGTTTCACTGCAGTTCTATTCTGTAAATTTCACTTCAGTGTAATTCAATGTTACGAGTTTTACCTCACTTCTACACTACTCTATTCTCAAAGGAAGGTTAACACCACATCTATTATATTATGTTATATTGCACTTTACCATTGTTCAATTATATTCTGCAAGTTTTACTGTTCTGTTTCACATCACCTCACTTCTATTCTAATCTATTCTCTTGTATATTTCATTGCACTTCTATTTTATTCTGTTCTGTTCAGTGCAATACATTATTTTCTGTTTCACTTCAGTTCTGTTCTCTAAGTTGCAATGTCAGTGTTATTCCATTTTACAAGTTTCACTTGACTCTTCTGTTTCACCACATTTCTATTCTAATTGACTTTGGAGTATTCTGTACGCTTCACTGCTATTTTATTCTGTTCTGTTTCAATTTACTATGTTCTATTCTTGTTCATTTCACTTCTGTAAGTTTCACTTGATGCCTATACTGTTCTATTCTGTAAGTTTCACTTCACTCTGTCTTATTCTTTGATGTTTCACCTAACTTCTATTCAAGTTTCACTTCACTACTATTTTATTATTGTTTCAATACACCTACACATCTGTTTTATTCCCCAAACTTCATTTAATTTTATTCTATTTAGATCTGTTCTGTTGTAGTCTGTTACAATCTAAGTTTTCTGTTGTAACATGGTACCAAAATATAGGTTAAATACACTATATGTGCACAGAAACATTTATTAGAATTCAAATCTTAAATACTGACACTGCAGAATATGATCATTCAAACCTATAGCAATATTGAAAGACTTGCTGAAAAGTTTCATACAGCACACGATTAAAAAAAAATAACCACTGGAATGTAGGAATATGGACTTACTGTCAAAGTAAGTGAGGTGAATAACACCTCTATAGTGGTCCATAAGACTTGTACTGCCCAGCAAAGCACTTTTAAAAGCACATTGCTTTATGGTACAAATACAATGATTCACATCCAGAGCTGCTACAACTGATCATAAATTACACTGTGGCAGTTTCATATATGGTAAATTGCATTATGACCAGTCACAGTTGAAGCGAATAGGATGCAGGAGAAAAGGGGCACGAATAGTGACTGATTGACAAGGGCCAAATTGTTATGGCAAGGCGACTGGGTCAGAGCATCTCTGAAACGGCAAGGCTTGTGTGTTTCTCCCACTCATCAGGAAAAAAAACACAAACCAGCGACAGGGTGTTGTTGGCTGTGGCATGTGGCAACAACCTAAGCATCACTGCAGACCAGGTACATCCTTCGTGACAATGGTGTTCTCTGGTTGAAGTGGTCTTTCAGTAGGATAATGCACCCTGCCACACTCCGTTTTGGGCGTAAAGCATTGCAAGTATCGCAAGTTACTTAATTAGATTACTTTTTTCAAATAACTAGTAAAGTAACTCATTACTTTGAAATTTACAACAAAACATCTGGGTTATTTTTTCAAATAAGCAACCCAATTTACTTTGTTTTCGCATTATTGACTGACAATACTCCTTTCCCCATGTTGAGTGAAATCGTGAGTAATGCGGCCTTCACATGCTATCGGAAATTTCATAATTCCCAAGTCATGATTATGAGCTTGTTGCATTCAAGTGCTTTGTTGTTGGAATGAACAGGAATCATGGAAGACACTTGGTGTATTTATTGGGAAAATCTTATTAAAACCAAAATTATATTTATTGTCCCATGCACTGACAACCATACAAACATTCACAATGCTATCTAGAAAATTTAGAATGTACTACATTAATGACAAGATGATCTAGCTGTTGTGGGGGGGAACTAATAATCATACCTGTCACAGCAGTAGTTCTCCCCTCCACTATGTGTAAAGTTTATGGCACGCCCATCTCGGGAATTTGGGTATCAAAATTATTTCTAAACTTCCCAGTGGTAAACATGACATCAGAAGGTGTTCATGTGCAATTTTTACCTAGGAAACTCACATTTACGATAACTCTGAGAGCATGTGAAGGCAGCATAAATACAGGGGCACTGTGTGTGCTATGTAAACATGATGGTTATTGTAGTTCTAGACTAAATGTGAGCATGTATTTATCTCAATTGCACAATACAGATTCAGTATTCCTCAATGAATAAAACCAGTGAAATGCAAATTCAGAGTATTATGCAAACCTGCAATAATTAAATTTTAGATAACACAAATATACTTTATTTGTTTAATCTCAGTTTATTAACCAATGTCTTCGCTGCTGACCTTCAATGATCCAATTCAATCATACCAATAAGCAAACATGACTTTAGATGAACATCACATTTGTTTATTTTTACTGCTGAAGTAAGAGCATGATTCACACCCCCATGATTCATCTCAGCGGAAATCCCACCCTGGAACTGATTCTAAACATTTCATTGGCCATGTCAATCACAGTAACGATTGCCTACACCCAACAATGATCCCTAAACCTACCCATCACTGTAACCTCAGCCAATGAAATTGGTTGCAGAGCGGGGATTTCCGCTGAACCGTTTGGGGAAAAAAAATCACGTGAAGTGCAAGTTGAACTTTCTTTTCCTGTGGCCTATTCTTCAGCAATCCAGAATGGAATCACAGCTGAAAGGTTTGTTTACTGTAGAGGTATAAATTTCCATTTCCTTCAGCCTGAGGCTTTATTCATTTCACTTTTCGTAGGAAAGAGCTTTTACATTAGAACTTTTGGGGTTTTTTTGTTATTAAAAAAAAAAGCTAGCCCAGCCCAGGTGAGAAAAAGTAACGCAAAAGTAACGTAACATTACCCTCTATAAAAAGTAACAAATAATTACTTTTTTTAGGGACTATTGAAATATTGTAACACATTACTTTTAAATGTAACTCTCCTCAACACTGGCCACACTGCACACATTATTAAAGACTGTTCTGAGGAACATGATGAAAAGTTCAAGGTGTTGCCCTGGCCTCCAAATTGTCCAGATCTCAATCCATTTGAGCATCTGTGGGATATGCTAGACCAAAAAGTTCGATCCACAGCAGCTCCACCTCGCAACAGGACTTGACATATATACTTCAAATGCAAATGACATTAACAGTAATCTCATTCCAAATTCAATTTGAACTTTTATTTATTCTCATTCATAATTTTATGTTATGAATGTCTGGCTCTAAAATAACTACAGTTTTATGACTGAAGGATCATATAATGTCTAATCTTATCAGGAAAACTTATATGAACAAACAACATAAACATCATAATTTGTTGTGATTCTCGCCACAATTCATCCACCGGCTTGTGATTTTGGTGTGGATAGGCCTGTATTACCTGTATTATTGCCAGTTCCAAGATTATTAGCGAAGCATGCGACATAAACTAAAACTCTTTGTATTAGTTACAAAACAATAACCACATCAGCATATCTAGTGCATTTAATCTTGCTAGTGTCAAATTAATGTCAAAAGGAAGGCTATTTCTTGTTTACACCTCATAACATTAACACTCAAACTATATCAATATAAACAATATTATGTGTTGTCAGCAATAAAATTGCTGCAATAAGCTGATGATACTATACAGTACTATTACATTCAATCAGAGCATTGGAGGGGAGCATTTTCTGTTCTGTATAAGGAAAGTAACAATGTTTTTTCCTACATTTTGACAGTTGATAATCAACAAGTGTTGTGCGCTGCTTTTCTTTCTTTTTTTCTGTCTTGACACTTCAATAGCAGTTCTGCTAACCTCCTCACAAATACCATATAAGAAAGGTAAAGCACACACTGTGTGTTTTCCCCTCTACTTGAACAAGCGTTGAAGATTAAAAGAAATGTCTGCGGAAAATCTGTCAATTCTGTTGGCGAATAACGGCAAGCTGGAATTTAATGGCATGAGTTATATTGGGCTCCCTCAACACCCACATTTTGCTCTCAATGAGATCAATGCTGCTTCATGACAGATAGGGACTGTCTTTAGTATCTTCAAATTTCTGGTTTCTGAGGGAATAATTAGATAGATGGATAAGAGGCAGTTCTTGTGACTGCACACAGGAGCTCTGGTTCAACACTGCAGTCTGTTGTCTTGAAATCTGTGTAATAATCAGATTGTGCCGATTGTTCTAAAAGTAGAACGACGGCAGTTCCATAATGTTAACTCTTCTTTTTTTTTTTTTTTAGATATTTGTTTTGCCAAAATCCTTGTTTGATTTCATATTTTTCTGGGATGTAGATGAGCTTCCACATGTCTTTTTTCGGGTCTTGTTTGTCTTTACCCCCAGACAATGAACTTTTTTGGCGGTGCACAAGAGGGTCGCGCTGTTGCGGAAAAAAAAACAGCCAGCTTGATTTGATTTATTATTGTGGCTGTCGATAAAAAAAGTTACCCAAATCAAATCTTCATGTCTATGTGCATATATGTAAACACACACTTTCACGTGCATCCTTTTGTCCTTTTCTGTTTGCTTGTGTGTCTGCTGTCATGGAATTCGAGTTTTGTTTTCTATGTTTTCATGAATGCACACATATACATCTATTTATTTATTGTCACTTGAGGACCATCTTTTAGATAGCGTACATGTTTTCTTAATGACAAAATTTTAAAATATACAAGCTGAGCTTTCCATGAATCTTAATATTCCATCATCCTTTATTTAATTATAGTCAGAATGCATTATTTTGGCAATGACTAAAATGTGTGTAAAGCTTTAAAATAAACGTAAATGTACAGTATGCAATCAATTAAAATCAATTGTTAAAATAAAGCACTAATACTTTTAATAACATTTGAATTGATTAATATGTGATCGAAGTTATGATCAGAATTTATTCATTTCTATATCTATCTATATATGTATATGATTTGAAAATGTGTATTGTTGAAAAAAATGCATTATGAGAAACCAGTTTTGCCAATTAAAATTGTTCAAATAAAGCACTTATACTTTTAATAACATTTGAATTGATTAATATGTGATCGAAATTATGATCAGAATTTATTATATATATATATATATATATATATATATATATATATATATATATATATATATATATATATATGATTTGAAAATGTGTATCATGTTGAAAAAAATGCATTATGAGAAACCAGTTTTGCCAATTAATTTTCAGATTTCAGAATTATAGCATTTTGGGTAATTTTATGAGTCTGTACATGTATGTTAAATTTAGAAGACAAACAACAACAACAACAACAACAAAGCCCATTAAAAGGCCAAAACAAAGCAAAGCATTACTATTTTTTTCTAAACTTTTCAGCTTCAGTCATTAGTTTTTTAAAGAACTTTCAAAGCTTGTTTGTAGTAGTGTTCAAGCACTGTAAAAAGTGAAAATGTTACATTAAGGTCCTGATTTGATATTTAAAAATGACTTTCCTTGGTGCAACATAATGTAGTCAGATAAATTTAGCCATTTCAGAAGTAAAATATAATTACATAATTATATATTTTATGTTAATTTAGAGGTAGCTGCTAGCACTGAAAAAAAGAAACAATTTTCACTCAGACATGCTAGTAAATTTCACAGTAAATTAGAAAGAAACTGTAACATATTGAAGTAAATGTGAAATGTTCAAATAGAAAGACGTGCTCCAATAAACTTTGATATAGGCAGACTGATAGACAGATAGATACTTCATTATATATGGGTGTGTGCACCTGTATAAATGTACATTTGTGTACATGTGTCTGTTTCCACCTACTTACCCGACCTGCATGTAAGACACTGACCTCTGAACTGAATGTTCACAAATCTCTGATGTGTTATCTGCATCTGCTGCTGCTGCTAAGGGTCACAGACTCTCACTGTGTGTGTGTGTGTGTGTGTGTGTGTGTGTGTGTGTGTGTGTGTGTGTGTGTGTGTGTGTGTGTGTGTGTGTGTGTGTGTGAATACGGCTACATGAGCATGTACTTTTGACAGAGTAGGAGGCAGTGATATGCATACTTTCCTGGGATAAAAGGTGCTGGTGTGGAACTGCCACTGTATGGAAACACACACACACACACACACATACACACGGGTGCCAGGCTGACTGTACACATCATCTGACACCAGGCTTCTTGCTTTCTCGTCTCAGCAGTGTATATGCAATGTACCTGTCTGTGTGTGTATGTGTGTGTGTGTGTGTGTGTGTGTGTGTGTCCCTCTCAGGCTCACTCTACCGTGTCAGTCACAGGAGCACCTGAGTCCACATCACACACATCAGCTGTTTACACACCATCCTGTGTTCTGATCCACAGATATTCACTAGAGAGACACCATTGAGAATCCCCAGAGGAACATTTTATTGCTTAGAGGTTTTTTCGTTCATGGCTCAGGAGATTTAATGGAGTCATGTTTCACTTAAGCATCAACTTTGACTCAGATGTTTTGCCTAAAACTATTTTGAAGAAACACAAATACACAAATGGGACGGATAGAGCTATAATGCGAAAGTGAATAGCATCGCTTGTGAAAAAGAAGTGCGCTTAATTGTATTGAATGCGTACTTCAAATTTTAACAGTATTTTTTTTTTAAATGTACTTGCAGATAATATATTAATGAAATTAAGGCTAATGAAATTAGTGTATCGCTTAAAGAGAGTAGCCTACACATTTTTATACGTTTCTTAACACACTTAGGTACAGTTTTAAAAAGTGCACTTGAAATAAATTGAAAGTTTTAGTTAAAAGTATATTTTAAATAATGTTTTAATAATTTTTTGTCATGGTTTAAGGACTAACATACTAAAACACTTGTAAAGTACTTGATTAAAATTTTAACTCTAGTGTGTTATTTAATATTAGCTACATTTCAAATATATTTTAAATGAATTGCAACTTCATCATTACAAAAATATGTAATTACAAATATGTTAATGGCCTAAGTTTCAACAGAAATTACATACAATTTTAGTTTACTATAAATGCTGGTCAGTACATTCAGCAATACACTTTTCACCAAATTTCAAAGACAACAGAAGTACTTTTAAAATTACACACAAATGATGTACGTAAGATGTAGTGAAGTGGGTCAAAAAAAGCAGTCTAATTTTCATTGCATTTAAAATAAATTTAAACTAATTTAAACATGCATTTAAGTGCTCGAAAACATTTAATTCAGATCGGAATTAAGTATATTTTTAATAATAAATTCTCTTTTTAAATGTGTGCTAAAGTGTAGGCCTATACTTTTTCACGAGGGGATAGAATCACATTAACACCACTTTAACATGGCAGTCATGGAAGAATTTGATAAATATACAGTATGAGTTCATAATGAGATTTCTGATTGCACACTTAATTGGTAAATCTGAGCACAGTTTTAAATGTTATTGTCTTTTTTATATATAGGCCTATATTTGAGAAGCATTTGTTCTCGATTCAATCTCATTGCCATGTAGGAGAGACTACATATTAAGAGGTTTGTCTCTAGGTTGATTTCTATCATTCTGTGGGCATAAGTGTTGAATGGGGAACATGGAATCTTTTATGTTTCACAGAAGAAAGGAAGTTATACACATTTGGTTCAACATTAGAGTGATTAAATGAGGACAGAATTTTAATTTTGGGGTGAACTGTCTCTTTAATAGTGTGTTAATTTTTTTTTTCCGGTAGTGTATTTAAAAAAGAACATTTTAAATGTTTTTCTGACATAAAATCAGTGTGTCATAATAGAACATGCTCATGGAAACAATCACAAACCTTCCTGATTCATCATGCAGTTTGGCTCCTTGTGTGTGAGAGAAAGAGATTTCCATATAATCGCTGTTTGCAGGGGAGGACAGCATCCATCTTCCTGTTTGCTTCTGGATATGGTGACCGTCTACTCCTCCAAGTGTGTATAAAATACATCATCGCCTCCTTTTGAACCCTCAAGGTCCCTTGTTTTCCAAAGAATTCCCTACGGTCACGGGTGTTAAGAGCCTCTTGTCTGCTGACTTGGGCCTAAGGACAACTGACCACTGAATGTGACGAATAAACGTAAGTTATTTAAACTTCTTAGCCAAAAGGCAGAGAAGTGATAAACTTATATTATATACATATATTATTAGCTATTATAATGCATATTATTATGCATGGGTATAAATACATAACCATATAAGCTTATAAACCCTGAAAATGTGCATTTCTACCTGATTTGGCACTTGAAATGACTTCCGTTGGTGTTGTATCCAAGTTAATTCAGTAACATTAAAGGTACACTATGTAACTTTTTTCTTCAAAATTGACAGATTTTATAGAAAGAGCGAGTACATCATGAAACCATCTTCCAAACCGTGTTTTTGTCTTATCCTGATACGGTATCAGCGTTTAGACCGGACGACGACCGTTGCGGAGTAGCCCAGTACCTGCGTGACTCGTCATAAACATAAACAGAGAAAAGTAGTTCCGTCTACAATGTTCTTCCGCCAGACGCATGCAGTTTTGTTTATTAACCGCCAGAGCGCCAAAGTTACATATAGTACATTTAAGTGACTGAGATGTTACCACATGAAGCACATTGTAGGTTGTCTGACTAAACATTTTTATGAAGGCAGCGCAGAAATTGTCCACAGACTGAAAAGAATTACGTTTCGTGGTCATCCAGCATGTGCAGATCAGTGATGCAGCCCGAAGCTTGACAAGTCTGGCATAGCTGGAATTCAACACTTTACTGTTTACTAGGCCCCCATGTGGCCCAATGCTTTTTCCCCCACACACACTTAACAGAGTATAGCACAAGCATTGTTTAATAAAGTTTGCTTTCTAGATATTGTTACAATAAGAAAAAAATCAGCATAATATTTTAAAACATTTACCATTACATCAAACTTACAAAAAAAAAGGAATATTTCCCTCTACTATTTTATTGATTTATTTTAACTAACACCACAAGAATGTGTTTCTAGGAAAATCAGCGAACCCCAATTTTTTTTTTTTTTTTTTTTAAGATAACCAGGTTTTATTGTCAAATCAAGCATGCTTTTACTGACTTTTACTGTTGTTTTGTCTGAAGATTTTGGATTTACAAGAATTGTCCTTTAAAAGGTTATAGTATACAACAGACAACAAAAGAAACATCAATATAAAATAATATCCAAATATCTGAAATTGCTGTCAACAACATGAAGTGCATGCAAAAATTTGAATCTTTTTTTTTTTTTTTTTTTTTATAAATAATGTGTTTTCATTTTAAATACAGCCATATGGTGTTCCTTTCCAGCTTCTCTTGGTCAGACATTTTGTTGCCAAGTTTTAGGAAGGCTGTGCTTTCATGATAAGTGACATTTGTTGCACAGGAATGTTTTACAGCAAGCAGAATTACAAGGTAGTGTGTGTGTGTGTAGACATGCATGCGTGCGTAGATTCCGTCTCCTGCAGTCGCCTCTTGGAGCAAGGTTGCTCTGTTATGCATCTACAGTACTGTACAACTTATTTTTCTTTGCCTTTCTGCCTCATTTCGGTCGTAAGAAAAATATCCCATTTGTTGTGGAATCTCTTACAAAGATGTTTTTAAACATTCAGGACCAAAAAAAAAAAAAAAAAAAGGAAAAAAATTTGGAATACATTTTTGGTAGATTGTTTTTTGTTGTTTAAATCACTCTAAAATCTGATCCTAATATTGTCTTTGTCTTCAATGGTGAAGAATTCCGATCAAAGCTTCTTTTAATACTTTAGGGAATTTTCAAACGTCGTGAAGTATGGCTGTAATGCCCCAAGATTTGTTCTCCCTGAAAAAAAATCATAAAGTAACAATATATTAAACTACAGAGCAACCTTGCTTTGAGAGGTTTATATACTAATTTTTCAAAAAAGGCTTTCTAGCATTCCTGTGCTTGGTATTTCTGTATAAAGTAGCCATGATCATGCATTAAAAAGCATTTTTTCTTGACTACAGGGCTTTGGTTCAAATCCATGGGGCATTACTTTAACAACAGAAACAGAATAAAGTCTGAAATCGATGTCAGAATGAAAGCAAGACAAGGTTCGATCAGTCATGTCGTGTGTGTGTGTTTTTTTTTTTTTTTTTTTTTTTTTTGGGGTGTGAGCAGAAGTTTAAATCTGAAAGCAACACAAAAATGGTTTGTGTAATGAAAAATAAAACGCTTGTAAAGCAAAGTAGTTTTATTCACACAAATTTAATAAGATATAACAACTGTTTGGTCCATAAATATTTAAGGGGAAATAGTTTCTATACACCATCTTTTTTTCAAGAAACAAGGAAACATGGACAATCTTGATAGAACACGTACTGTACTATTAACACGAAGATCAATATATATGATTCTCGGATTTACCAACTAGTTCTGAAAGAGTGCACAACTGCCTTCTATGACATCGCCGCCCCCTTGTAACAGAATACACCATTAAAAAGATCTTCAGAAAAATCAGATGAAAAACAGAACAGTACAAAACTAGTGAGGCGTTCCAAGGATGGAAATCATTTAACAAACAAACATGTATCTCCTGAATTTCACAAACTCTCTTCCAAGTCGCATAAGGCACATAGTAGAACTGAGTTAAGCATCTACTTCATGAAGCAGATCTAGTGTACCACTTTGTTCTACAACAGAACAAATTTGTCATCACACAAGGAAATGTTTCACCCTAGCGAGGAGCCCCGACCAATCTCCAACTTCAGCCGTAAATGTTGTTGTTGTTGTTTTTTTTTTTTGGTCTGTTCGGTGGCAAAACATTAAAAAAGAGGGGGGAAACCAGAACAAAACAGGGTGATGCGTGTCTTTCCCAATTAACTTCCTGCTTAGCATTCACAAATCACTCATAACGCTTCCTACTGGGCACCATATTGTCACTGAGCGTTGGATATCTTCATTCAAAACAGTTGTTCTACTAGCTGAGGCCCAGCAAACCATCCAGGCCACCTTGTGATCTGATTCGCACACATCGTGGCAAATTAGGTGGTAACGTTTTAAGCAATTACCACTCTTATTTGGTATTACAGTCCAGCGTCAGTGACAAAACAGACCTAAATTGAGGTCACAGCATCCGCTTGGGAAACGTTCCCAATGTAAATTTCCTGCGGAATATACTCAAATAAACATAGCATACATACTTTTTTTTCTGTGGCGGGTATTTAATGTCTCAATGACTGTCCAGATCTAAAATGATCACAAAAACAAATCAATGACAAGTACTACAAACTCAGCTGCCACGCGGTTGCAAATGCTACACATTTTTAGTAGGTCTCGTCTTACATTTCCAAAGGTCTTTCTGTGGTCGCCAAAGGGTTTATTTTTTTATTTATTTTTTTTTTTTTGTGGAAAATAAAAATAGAATCTGAAAATAAAGGGGGATAAAGACAAAAACAGCAAATCCGTGTTAGAAAAGGTTTGTCAAGGTAGTTTGTGGGGGGCTCCCAGATTCGTGGCTGTCCAAACTAGAGGTCACTGATGTTACTACGGTGATAGAGGGATTGGTCAGGTCAGTTAGTGTGGTGGCCGTGCTGGGTGGGGTCAGAGCACCGCTGTCGGAAGAGGGCGGCGGAAGTGACGTGCCGTCAGCCTTATCAACACCCCCATTCTCCTGCCGCAAAACGTTCCTTCTGAATTTGGCCCGTGCGTTTTGGAACCAAACCTGCAAACCAATCCCAGTGTCTTTACTCTTTTCGTGTTTTGCTGCGAATTATTGTCATATTTTTGCCTACTTATAAGTCATATCATTTAACATCACAAAGTTAATCACTACTAAACAAAACCAAATTGAATCGAAAGGCTCTACAAAATAACAGGCCTCAACTTTTGATAGGGATTCTACTGGAAAACATGGACCATCCTCCAAAATAACTTTTCAATTTGGATTTTTTTTTTTTTTTTTGGTGCATAAGTATTGCCCCTTGAATTAAGCCTCTATTTAGTATAAAATTTGTATCTATTGCCTTGCAAAATGTGTAACTACATGACATAACAACAGAAAAATGATTGATGGATTAAAATGGAAAGCAAAAAACTCAAGGATGGGATAAGAAGTTGTTGGTGTGGGTGTGAAATGGAGTCTACTGTGTGGCGACGCTTACCTGAAGAACTCTCTTGGTCAGTCCTGTCTTTTGGGCAAGCTGTTTTAAGTCCTTGGCGTCGGGGTTGTGGTTTATGGCAAAGTAGGACTTCATGGTGCGAAGCTGATGGTGTTTGAACGACGTTCGCATGCGCTTGGTCTTCTGGGAAGGAGGGTAGGGTTGCTGATCCCGATCCAAATGGTCCGCTTCGTTCTCGTTACAACCTGAGTTCCAGAACAAGGCGAAAATAAAGCAATGAGAGTCGAAAGAGGATCATTCGACAATGATTTATATGTTTGTCAGGGTAATGAGGATTCAAATACAGTACAGTTGAAAACTATACAGATGTAAATAACTTATTGGATCACAAACAAGTCATATTTAACTTCTTAAACTCTTAAAAATATAGGTTCTGAAAGAGGGTTTTCTCAGCTACACCAAAGAAGAACCATTTTGGGTTCACCAAGAAACCTTTCAGTGAACAGTTCTTATGATCATTTTAAAAATCTAAAGAACCTTTTTCTTCTATAAAGAACCTTTTGTGGAAAGGAAAGGTTCTTCTTGGAACCATCGATGCCTTTATTTTTTTGATTATAGCCTATCAAAAACGTCATTAGTGTCACATGACACCTGACGAAATTAATCTGAACATAACTAAATTCAAAGCAGCTGCTTTCCATGTAATCTTTTGCATTTGATAACAATATTCATTTTAAAATTTGGCAGGATGAATAGCGTCACCTTCGTTTCATCTTAAATTACCGTAGGCTACTTGATAATTTATGGATGTATAGCTATTAATACTGTAAACTACGTGCCATGAATAGCTAAAATGATTTAAGCAAAAGTGTCAGTTGGAGCCGTCATGTTAAATCGCTGCTCCATTTAGCCAAATTAATTTAGTAATTAAATCGATCGAACGGTGCTGAACCCCAGCACCGTTAACGTTTGTATTTACAGAATTAAAAATTAAAATGCACAGCAAGAATTAACTTGAATTTATAGTTATGAGGAGAACAAAATGTTCTCAAGCATGATGCCTTCACGATTCCTTTTTTGCCACCAGAGGTCTCTATCTACAAAATATCTACGCAACAAGTCGACTGTTGCATTGGGTTTTTAACTAATATAAATTAATATATACAATGCTATGCAAAATTATATATTTTTTAAAATGCAAAACAACAACAAAAACAGTTTAAAACTAATAATGATTTTATTTTAAAAGTAAATAATTCTGAGCTTATATGTTAAAACATGCAAGCTGAAAAACAAAAGATTGAAGAAAAGGTGAAAAACAAAATAATAACGTTGTACCAAAAATTATACGAGCAGAAACAAGCAAACAAAAAAGCATTAATGATAAAAACAACGAAAACGGCAATAATAGGCCTAAATAAAACTATCAACAATCATCAATAGCCTAATATCGCGGAAGTCGTATTAATTTGAGAATTATTACAACTGACAACCATTTAATTTCTAAGACAAACTACAGCTTATAGGTCTTGATAAAATATTGCAAACTTCACAACACGTTAGTGTCAGGATAAAAAAAGCGAGTAAGTTTAGAGTCGGACGGATGTGCGTATACGTAGTAAGTGTCCTAAACGTTGCGCTGAGAACAGCAATGACCTTCAAGTGTCTGAATCGGAGCTGGTTGAGAGCCAGAGATTCCGACGTCACATTCAATTAACGGAGAACAATTAACGGGCAGATTACCCTTATTTCTCTCCATTCATGAAGAACGGCAGAAACTTGGCACACAAAGCCACATTTTTCCGAGCAGACAGTAATTGTAACAGCCAAAACAAAACAGGCGCAGCGGGGATGCATTATGACGTACATCTGAATTCAAAAAGTAGAAAAATTCGAAAAAGCAAGAAACGGGAAATAATGACTAGTAATATGAGGGCAGATACAGGCCTGTGGGCGATGGATCTACATTGCTATGATCCCTGCACGTGGAGCTGGGTCACGGGTTCACTCCTTTGAGAATTTCAAATTAGATGTTTGATGACGCACTAATGAGCGAGGCCTATAATTAATCAGATCCCAATCATCAAGACACAAGAGCGATATGCATTTTACTGTTGACGCTTAAATAAAATCCGAAGAAAAAATAAATATAGGCCTACCAAACAATTAAAGAAATTTGTAATCTTGTTATAGGTTACTTATCCCATTATTTTAGTAGCCTATGAAATTATAATACTGTAATATTTCTGTATATTAGGATAATGTAGGTTACAGTATGGAAGGTGAACTAAGCATTTTTTTTTTGGTAAATTCGCGATAGAGCGCAGATTTATTTTATGCTATTCTAAATATATTAAAATAATGTAATGTAATTTCTATGTAATAATGACAGACATTTGAACACTGAAAACACTGATTTTCACTTGAACTGAAAGTGGGACAGTTATTGTTTGCAGGCATTAACTAAGAACTAAAAACTAAACTAAAGAAAAAAAAAATGTTTATGATCAAGATGGTTATTATTAGAACATCGTGGCTGGTTTGTTACAGGTCCAAGGTGATCTACAATTTTGACCATGGCCGTACCACCTGATAATCCATCTGATCCATTATCTACACCAGCTTGGGCCAATTAATGACCATAAGTGACCAGCATGGTCCTTCCTGAAACCATGAAACAACCAACAGACGAATAACGCTCATATATAATCTCAAGTCTATGCTATTAATATAAATACACAGGCTCTATTCCTTGACATGGTTAATGCCATGTTAGCTCATAACAGTATGATGATTAATGATCATAATCCCGCAGAACACGTTTTAAAAGTGTCCCACTTTATCTACACGATAAGGCCTTTATAAATACTGTAATGAAATATAAAATAACTAAAAATAGGCTAGGCCATATTAGAGAAATGCATCAGCGTTTATAAAGAGCCTTGTGATAGTTATTAGGCTATAGACTTTCGCATTTGATTGTCTGCTGATTTTTAAACGACAGCTTAATTAAATGCATTTGTCCGCTTCCCCTAATAGTAAAAACTAAATCAATGTTTATCGAAAGCACAATTATTCACATCTTATGTTGCTAATTAAACAGAACACTGAAGGATATAAAGTGCAACCAAAGTAAATTTATATCCGTCAAGGCCACTGAGCAGCTCTTAATGCGCATCTCACCTGAGTTGTAAGAGCCGATATCTATCCCCATCGCCGGACTCTTCCTCTTCCGCGGCCTTCCTTTCTGCACCGTGCCGGTGCCATTGAAGTAAGGTAGCGCGAGCCCTCCACCTTTGGCCGCTAATTCAGCGTAGTTTAATTGAGGGTGATACTCTCCCTGAATAAGGGTCTCAAAGTGAACCCGGCAGTAAACCAAGTTGTCTTTCATGCCGAAATGGTCACCCGTGGTCAGTGTTTTGTTGCATGTGGTGCAGGTGAAGCAGCTCAGATGGTACACGGAGTCCCTGGCTCGCATCACCATTTCCGAGGCGGAGATGCCGAGGTGGCAGCGGGCACATCTCTGCACGGAGAACCTTCTGGAACAGCACAAGTCATTTATAATCAAAATAATCACTTAGATTGGTGATAACGTTCATTAACGAACATCACACAACGCATAACAGATCAAAAGCGCATGCACGTGCTAATATATTTGAAGATGCTCCATTAAAAATCATTTTTAAATGTTATTTGAATGCACTAATTATGTGTTAAAAAGATTATTTTCTTTTTAATTGAATAATTACAAGTTTTAGGTGGCAGTAAAATATAGCCTAAACGAATATAATGTGAGCTGAGAAAAAAAAAACATGCATGAAGCATGAATTAATTAGATTTATTAGATTAATTAAAGCGTGTCAGTTAATCGCTGAAAATCATTATATGGGTCAATGGCTTACACTGGATCTCATGTCACCATGTGTGTTTAAAAAAAAAAAAGTTACTAACCAGGGCCTACTAAACAGGCCTAATGCACAGTTTAAGCCTCAAAGTTAAACTTACCTGTAGTAATCCTCTTTGCAGTAAATGCTGCCATCCTTCGCGAAACACGTCAACTCGGATTCAAGGGCCAGTTTACATTCACAACACTTGAGACACCTTAAATGCCACTGTTTATCAACGGCGAGTAAGTAGTATCTGTCGGAGATTTTACCACCGCAACCGGCGCACAGCGCGGGCTTCTCTGGGCTCATGGAGGGCATAGTCTTCAAAAATAAAACATAAAGAGATGAGTGAGTGAAAGCTTGTGTGTCC